>NC_057769.1:21236633-21506079 GCF_010389155.1 Erigeron canadensis
ACATACGACAACGCGATATCATCGGTGAGCATCTTTTCCACGAACTTGGACGATATATCTTAAGAATTATAGTCCCATATATGAGTGTGAGTCCACCAACAAGATGTACAAGAGATCAAGATATAACAAGATATAAAGTTAGACAATAATAATCACAATTGATATCAAGAAACCCGACTGCAAGTAAATTGAAACTAGACATGACTAGTTAGAATTACGATCCAGATAGTGGATAAGAGTAATGAAGTAATTTATTGAAACTATATAAATTAACTAAATATAATCAGTATTCTGGCAATGAGTCGAGATGTACTTTTCAATGTATTTTTTATTGATATAAACAAAATACAAGAGTTGTTGCGGAACAAAGATAATCACCACTTGTGAAAATATCTAAACAACCCCAGAAATACAAATGATCTATGCTACGAGGAATTACTCGTAAGAATACTTAGAAAAATATCACACTTGCAATTGCCAAAGTTCCAAGCAGTATTGCAAGTGTGAGAAGTCTTATATTTATAGGCAAACATGTCCTGATGACATGGCAGTATGCCGTACAAATATGTTGGATGGATTGTGTGACAAATCCATAACACGCTTGTTTAAGGTAAAGTATGTAAGTTTCTTTGATGTACTTGACATACTTTATTTCCAACCTTTTGCTAAAACTTTCCAATCCGGGTTGATAGTAATTAACCAGTAAGGTAGTTAAAGCTGCAAAAAGACTTTCCTCGTAATCAGTGAAAAAGTGTTGTAAGTACTTTTTCACTGAGCCTCTTCAGATTCAACTTCAGGTAAGATCTTCTCTGAGCTCTGCTTCTGAGATGATCTTCTTCTTCAGTCTTCAGTCTTTGACTTTCATCTGAACGTCTTCAGTGTTGGTTGATTCTGAATCTGAAGTGAAGCTTCAGTGAGCTATATTCTGAATGACTTCAGAATCTTGAGCAAGCTTTCTTCACTGAGCCTCAACTATTTTGAACAAATTATACTTAGTCGATTTTCGACCTAACAATTCTCCTATTTGTTCTAAAATAGTTCATGTTTTTAGACTTCTATCTATACAAGTTTGTAAGTCTAAAAATACAAGTTTTTTGTTTAAGTTGTAAAAATATTTCTAAGGACATCTCATAGATCATGATGCCTTAAGAAAATTTTTCTAGTTTGTTTTCTAACTTAAACTATTTCCTAATAATATGATGTAACTTGTAACTATATAAAGATACTGAGATATGTTTGTTCAAGTACATAAATGACATGAAATGAATGAAATGAAATATATTACAAGTACAAATATTTACAAAGAGATACAACTACTTCTTAGCAGGCCTTGAGCCAGAAGGTGCTTCAGTAGCCTTTCTCTTGGGGGAGCTGATCTTTCCAAACAATCTTTCCCTCCCTCAGTATCCAGGCGCCATTCAGATGAGACTTCGGTTTTCCTTTCAGTGCATTGATCATCTCCTTATGCTCAAGTACCCAAACTTATGCACCGATACTTGCTCATATTCTTCTTCAGCCCTACCTTCTCTTTTTACAGTCAGATTAAACAGCTAGACCATCTTCCTTCAGAATTTGCACATCCAGGATCTTTGCAGGATGACACCTGTGTTTCATGTAATAATCATACTGATCCTTCTCATGTTTATCCTTCACCTGGGCAACTTCTTTGGAAATGGGTATGTTAGAGGGTCAGCATCTCGAGCATTCTTTCTTAGTGACCTTGGGCCAGTAAGTTTGGGTTTCTGAGGTGGCCTGCAGATTTCTTTCTCAGCCTTCAGAACACTGGACATTATTTCCTTCTTTTTAATCTCCATCATTTCTTTCCTATTCTTTATCAAATCTTCAATAGATATCTTGAAGTGAGATGGTCCAGTTTTTTTGTTCTAAGGGAGAATACTTCATCCCATACTCATATTCGGCCATATCCACCAAGCCTTCTGCTCTTGCATCATGCTTGATCTTTTGATATCTTTCAATTGTAAGACCAAGGCTGCAGCATCCACCAGATCAATGGTACCCATTGCCGAGTGTTGGGGCCGTATCTCTTTCTTGAGTTTCTCTCCACATGATGAATTGATTGGAGACTTGTCCTGAAGGGCTTCCAACTTCTTCTGATCAGCTTCTAAATCTGCAATGGATAACCATGCTCATCCACATTTTCTCCAACACAAATCCAGAGTCCTTGGTCCCCTTTTTTCTTTGGCTCCTCAACCATCTTAGCTTGCCTTTGTCTTTTCTTGCTTGTTTCAGATGGTTGGGGTTCAGATTGTTTCCTTGGTCGTTCCCCTCAGATCCAGATGGCCTCTTGGTTGCTTCGATTAATTCTTGAGAGCTAGCCAGCAGACCAATTGGCACATCACTTCCCCCTTTGGGAATCTCCGCAGGCATCCTTGCATATAATTCAATTGCCTTCTGCATGCCCTGCAGAGGTTCCCATTCTGCTGGGAAATACTATCAAAAATTCCCTTCGACATAGTTGCAAACTAAGCTCTTAATCTGAATGTAGAGTTCAGATTTAGCTTCTCATGCTCCAGGACTTCCTTCAGTAACCCCTGTTCTTCATCAGATAGAGCACCAGAGGGAGGAGTAACAACTTCAGGAGTTTTTCTTGAGCAGGCCAGGATTTTATCCAAATGCTTTGACTGGTTCTGAACTTGTTGATCAAGAGTTGACACAAAATTTCTTCATTTCAGTTACAGCTTTGTCAACCTGTCATTTGTTGCTTTGGAGACTTCAGAAACCAGCATCCTGACCCTCTCTTCAACCTTTTCAGCCGCCGACACTGAAATCTGAGAAATGAGATCTTCAGAAAATATGGACTTCAGTGTCGCAGAAACCTTGTCACCAACAGAGGCACCAAGAGACTCTTCACAACATCGGCTTCTTAACCAACTCACCCTCTTCTTTTTTCAAGTGCAAGAAAGAGTTTTGTATCATTAATAGCCAGGATTGCAGATTCGCACGACTGAACTCTGCACATCCCTCTTGGTCACTTGAAGGCTTCACCCATCGCCCTACTCAACCCATTGCAAGATGACACCAATTCGTGTAACTTCCCAACCACTAAGCTCTCATTAACTGCTATCTTGTAAATTCAGTACCCATAACATCCTGGGCATCCTTCAAATCGGCCAGAGACTTAGTGTTGGCAACTAGAGATTTTGACAAGCCCTCAACCTGAATGAGAGGTTTTGGACTGCAGTTTGTGACTTCTCTAGCTGAGCTTCTGTGCTAAGAGGTGCAGCAGTTGAATGGAAGCTGAAGCAACAAATGGAGTTGTTCTGATGCTTGCCAGAGATCTCTCCAAGATTCTTCTCTGAGGACCATCAGATTCGGTCTCAGAATCCAGTTCTTTCTCTTGCTTTCCTGGCAGATCATAAGTTCTCCTTGGTGGAACATCATGGATTTGGGGTGAAGGAATTGAAGAGGTGGTTGAAGATGGAGATGTACGTATGCCGGAGTTGTGCCTTGTGGAAATAGAGGGTGTTGATGAGAAATTGGTGGTGGTTGATAAGGTGGATCAAAATCGATGATATTTTGGTGTTGTTGTTGTTAAAGAGATGGTGATGCAGGTTCTTCAAAATGAGTGAGGGTTGGCTCAGAATCTAAAAGATTCTCCCTCAACAATTCTCATCAAACAAATCCTCGAGGTTTCCCTCAGGAACCTCATCATCATCCCAGACATTTACATTCTGGTCAGATATGCTCTGGTCTTGATTCCCAGAATCTAGGCCAGCACCCAGTTCAGCAGCTGCTTCAGCAGGTGCATCGTCACTGGTCAGAGATGGGACGCTTCATCGATACCAGTTGTGCCTCAGTAACTCTTGTGCTGGATCCAAGAGTCTCTTCATTGGCTGTACTTTAAACCTCCATTCCTTTGGGTATCACCTGAGAAACATCAAAAGTTTGTGCAAGCAAAGAGTGTAAGATTTGTGAAGTTACAGGGAGTGCATGTGCAGACACAACTTCTATTGTGTGTTGGGCTGACACACAATATCTTCACCATCTCCTCCTAAAGAAGTTTTGGAGATGGTTGCTTGTAGGTTTCCCATTTGACCTTCTTCTGAAACCTGTTTTGAGATTTCAGAAGGCTGAGCTTGGGTACTAGTATCCTTGGGTTGTAAGGATGGCCTAAAAGGACGCAGTTTTAATAAACCCTTTGGAGATCCTGAGGAATCTTTTGGGAGATCCTCAGGTTGGTCAGTGGAAGATGAAGGTGGCAGGGTAGAGCTTGTTTTGGGTTTAAACAAGTGTGACAGATTGCCACTAGATCGACTGGTGGGTCTCACATTCTTTTGTGACCCGCCCAGTGATCTTTCTGAGCCAGCCGGTCGTGCTGTGTCAGTTTTAAAGTTGTTACTAAGTACCTGAAGCATAGCAGGGGACAGTTCAGGTTCGTCCTCAGACTCGTTAACTTGGAGAGTCCTTGCAAAATTCGTCTGAGAGCTCTCCTAAGGATGTCAGTGTATCCTTCTCCAGAATCGCCAAAAAACAAATACTTAAAAATCTGGGAAGGCAATTGGATGCTCCTCTTCCCTTTCAACTTAGTCAACAGCTGAGCAAACAGCATCTCAGCAAAATCTACCTTCATCCCGTGCCACAAATAGTAGCCAAACTCGACTTGGATCAACGAAATTTTATCCAGTCCTCCACTGTTCCCTCCGAGACACTTTACACTTTGTATCCAAAAGTATCTCCAGCACCCCTTGAAACCAGCAATGAAGATGTGGCCAGACGTCTTCAGGTTGCCATCATCATTAACGATCTGATTGTGGCCAGTAACCAGCAAAACTTCCCTGAAGTTAACCCCTTTTTGTCTTTTCGTATACGGGTGTTGGGAGGCAAATAGTTCAGCCTGAGCGCCTCCCTGAAACCGTCAAGTGTCAATACGCACTTCACCGTACCTTCCTTCAACGTGAAGGCTACCGACTTCTCATCTTTGGCAACTTCGACCATATACCAAAACTCCAGTAAATATCGTGATATAACGCTCTGGTCAGCAGTTAGAGCGTACGAAATGGGACAGCGTTGAAGAAACGCGTTTAATCTTCCCAAAAGCCCTTCAGATTTGGCATTTAGGGCTGCCTTAAAATTGTTCATGTTAAACCGAATGGTTTTAGATTCGAAGTCTTTTGGCCATTTAGAGTTGGGCTTAACAGCAGATTTAGGTGGAGAATATCAAAAGCGATGAGTGTTTTAGGTTCTTTAACGGTGATGAAGAAGCCATTTTAAAAGGAGATAAAATGTAATGAAAAAAGAGTAAGGAGATGAAAATGTGTTAAGAAATTTTAGGGTTTGAAGTTATGAAAGAAGATGAAATGAATGTGAATACTTGAGAGAATGAAATGAATGTTTGAGAGAATGAGAGAGAGAGATATGATTGGGAGTAAATGAAAATGAAGTAAATGAAAGAATGATCTTGGAAAAAGGTATATATATTTTCAAAGAATTCAAAGGATTTTCCGTTGAAAATAAATAAAAAGATTTTGGAATTCAAACCTAATAAAATAATGATATTTTATTGATGGTATTTTGATCGGGTTTGAAGTCCGAAATAATTTTCGGCGACACGTCCGCATTAAATGCAACAACGGCCATGACCCCACTTTTTCAAGAAAAATTCAACCATTTTAATGCAAAAGCATTATCATTTTCCTTTACGGCGCAAGTAGTACGTCAGCAAAAAGGTATCCTGGAACAGTAAAAATCACGTGTCCACTTGCCAGCTAAGTATCCATTGTATAATAAAAGGTTTTGATGGACTTCAGATTTGAATAATTTAAAGTTCTAAAGAAGTTAAGGAAGTGCAATCTGAACCTTCTCATATTCTAAAAATTCTGAAGTCCTTCAGTTTCTGAAACATTTCAGACAAAGTGTTTTCTGAGGCAAAATTCCCCCTCAAAAAAATAATTTCTTTTTCTTCTAAAAACATTTTTTGTCTATTCCCCCTGAAATGCTACACAGGATTTAGCATTCCTAACTCACTGATGAGATGTTTAAAAGTTTTGACATCTAAAGGTTTTGTAAACACATCAGCTAGTTGTTTATCAGTAGGAATGAAATGAATTTCAATGTCACCTTTTAAAACATGATCACGAATGAAATGGTACCTGAGATCAATATGCTTGGTTTTAGAGTGCATGACAGGATTGTGATATTGCAATGGCACTTGTGTTATCACAAAATATTGGCGTTCTTGTGTACTTAACACCATAATCAGTTAGTTGATTTTCATCCATAAAATCTGAGCACAACAACTTGCAGCAGAAATGTACTCAGCCTCAGCAGTTGATAATGATACTGCAGTTTGCTTCTTGCTTGTCCAACTAACTAATTTGCCACCAAGAAAATGACATCCACCTGTGGTACTTTTCCTATCTATCTTACAACCTGCATGATCAGAATCTGAATAGCCCATGAGATCTAGACTTGAGCCTTTGGGATACCAAAGACCTAGTCTGGGGACACCTTTCAGGTATCGAAAAATTCTTTTTACTGCATTCTGGTGTGCTTCTCTGGGATCAGATTGAAATCGTGCACAAAGACATGTTGCAAACATTATGTCTGGTCTACTTGCAGTTAAGTACATTAATGATCCCACCATACCACGATACTTTGTGGGATCGACAAGTTTTCCATTAGGATCTGTGTCCAAAGTTAATGGTGCAGAAATTGGAGTATCTTTAGATGAGACTAAATCAAATTGATATTTCTTTAATAAATCTTTGACATATTTTTCTTGATTAATAAAAATACCATCACTGGTTTGTTTTACTTGAAGACCTAGAAAATATGTCAATTCACCCATCATACTCATTTTATACTCAGAAGACATAATTTTTGAAAACTTGTCACACAATTTTTCATTTGTAGACCCAAACACAATATCATCAACATAGACTTGTACAAGTAAGATATCACTTTTCTCATGCAAGATGAATAAAGTGTTATCTATAGCGCCTCTACGAAAACCGTTATCTAAAAGATGTCGAGTTAGAGTATCATACCAGGCTCTAGGTGCTTGTCTCAGACCATACAATGCTTTGTTTAGTCAATACACCCAGTGAGGTTTTTCTTTGCTTTCAAACCTGTAGGTTGATACACATACACAACTTCTTCTAGCTCTCCATTCAGGAATGCACTTTTGACATCCATTTGGTAGACCTTGAACTCATGATGAGCTGCAAATGCTAAGAATATTCTGATAGCTTCTAGTCTTGCCACTGGTGCAAAAGTCTCATCAAAATCAATTCCTTCTTCTTGTACATAACCCTTTGCAACAAGTCTGGCCTTATTTCTGATTACATGGCCATCTTCATCTACCTTGTTTCGAAAGACCCATCTTGTCCCAATTGGTTCCTTCTTCAGATTGGGGGGACATGGAACAAGCTCCCAAACATTGTTCCTTTCAAATTGGTTGAGCTCTTCTTGCATGGCTTCAACCCAACTTGGATCTTTCAAAGCCTCGTCAATCTTCTTCGGTTCTATCAGTGACAAGAAGCTGACATATAAGCATTGATCGCTAGTGGCTCTTCTGGTCTGAACCCCTCTACTTGGATCGCCAATCACTTGATCAATTGGATGTGAGCGAGTCCATTTAGAGTAATGACAAGGATGAACAATGATATCAGTGCAAGAACTCCTCTGTCCTACTTCAGAAGATGGATCAGAATAAACTATTTCAGTTTCATCATCTTCATTATCTTGTAAATCACGATTTGCATCATGAAGTTCTTCGTTCTGAGGTATTTCAGGGATACTGATATCTGAGGAGTAGCACGCACATCTGATCCAATAGTCAATTCAGTAGGTAGTTTGAATGTGACTGAAGGATAAAATGGAATGTTACTTTGCTGATTTGTAGTTGGTTCTGATCTGGATTGAACAGAAACATGTTCAGGTGACTGATCTGGTTTGTCATTTTGATCAGAATCACCGAAACTGAAAGGACTTTCTGAAGGTGGTTCAGAGACTGGTTATTAAAGATTGCAGAATTTGATTCATCAAAGGTAACATGAACTGACTCATCAACCTTTTCAAGTCTTTTGTTATAGACTCTAAAGGCCCTGCGAATTGTTGAGTAACCTAGAAAGTAACCTTCATCAGCTTTGGCATCAAATTTGCCCAATTTGCTGGAATCATTCAGAATGTATACTGGACATCTAAAAACATGAAAATATCCAATATTAGACTTTCTATTTCTGAGTACTTCATAGGCAGTCTTCTTATGTCTTTTGACATAAATGGAACGATTCTGAGTGTAGCAAGCAGTTGCAACAGCTTCAGCCCAAAAACATTTTGGAAGATCTGACTCATTCAACATACTTCTGGTAGCTTCAATTAGTGTTCGATTCTTTCTCTCTACAACACCATTTTGCTCTGGAGTATGTGCTGAGGAGAAGTTCTGAGATATGCCAGTGTCAGTGCAGAAGGTTTCCAGAGTGGAATTTCTGAATTCAATGCCATTGTCACTTCTGAGCTGACGTACTTTTCGCTTGTGCTTGAGTTCAATTTCTTTGATGAGGGCAATAATTTCAGCAGCAACTTCACTTTTATTTCTGAGGAAGATTACCCAACAGTATCTTGAATATTCATCAACTACAACCAGAGTGTACTTCTTCCCCGCTCTTGTCTGAACATTCACAGGACCAAAGAGATCCATGTGTAGCATATGAAGTGGTTCAGTGATGCTGAAATTTTGCTTGGTCTTGAAAGATGCTCTTTTCTTCTTTCCCATTTCACACCCTGGACATGGCTTGTCTTTATTGAAAGACATGGCTGGTATCCCATTAGCAAGTTGTTTTCTTGACAACTTATTTATATTTTTGAAATTGAGATGGGATAACCTTTTGTGCCACAACCAATTGGTGTCCTCATCAGCCTTTGTATAGAAACATTGTTCAGAAGTAGCACTGTTCATATCTGCTACATAAATGTTTCCTTTTCTGGGAGCAATCATTACTACCTTCCAATCTCTGTTGAATATGGTGCCTTGTGAAATATTAAATAAAACCTTAAAGCCATCATCACAAAGTTGGCTGACACTGATCAGGTTATATTTCAGACCATTCACATATGCAACTTTTGTGAATTTGACCTGACCATTATTCACAACACCATATCCTTCAGTTTGTCCATGATCGTCATTACCAAAAGTTATTGAGGGCCCCTCTTGCACCCTATATTCCTCTAGCAAGGATTTGTGACCAGTCATGGTTCTGCCAGCAGCACTGTCAAGAAACCAAGTGTTCTTTTTGCGGTCACCCTGTACATACACAAAGATTAGTTCTTTTTGGGAACCCATCTTTTGATGGGTTCACTGGACTTTTCCTGAAAAGCCTCAGATTTCTTTGGTATATGGGGAACAGATGGATCAAAGGGAATTTCAGTCATAATTTCTGATGACACAAAAACAGTTGGTTTAACGACTTCAGAAACCTTTTCCTTCTCAGATTTTTTCTTTTCTTGTTTAACTTTCTTTGAAAAAGGTTTTGGGTTTTCTTTGGGATTTTGGGGAGTGCTTTCAACATTTTTTAATCGTGCATTACAGCTTTGCACTTGTCTAGCCAAATTTTGAAATTAACTTTCAATTCTTAACAAAATAGATTCTTGATTAGACACCTGAGCTCTACCAGAATCTGAGGTAGAAGGCTCAGCAGGGATGACATTCTTCTTCTTTTTCTGGTTCTTGGAAACCTGGTTTGAAGATTGAGGGGAAGGCTTCTTGGATTTAGCCTTCTTGTCTGAAGCATTGGTCTGACATGCTTCAGATTTACTCTCAGGTTGTTCCTGGGCTTGATCAGTTATCAGTTTTAATTTTCCAAGATCTTTAAAAACAATTTCTGGTCTCATTTCTTTTGGAAGAGCATCAAGATCAGTTATTACAGAAGCAAGATGAAGATCACCAGTGCCATAGGCGATTCTTTGGTTCTCAAAAGTTTTCTTTATGGCAGCTTCTGGAAAAGGTGATTTCATCCAAAATTTTATTATTTTTTGTTCTTTTTCTAAAATGATTTTTAGTTCTTCCTTTTCCAATTCTAATTTTGAAACCATTGACTGATAACTTTTCAAGGTCAACTGAACATCTTTTAGTTCTTTCAATCTGGCCTGACTGGCGTTTAGTTCAGAATAGTTTATTTCAAAATTTTTAATACTTTCTGATCGCACAGTCTCAACATATGATATGTCAGCCTCAATTCGAACTAAAAGATCCAGTTTTAGTCCTTCATCATTCTCAAAACCAAATTCACTAACCTTTTTCATGATAATATCCACCCAACAACCAAATTCCACATCAGACTTAACAACATGACTTTGATCTTCACGAGCCATGAAACACATATCCCTTACTTCTTCTTCATCATTAGATGACTCGTCAGAATCCTCCCATTTTTCAGTGTCTGCTACCATACAACTATTCTTGTTGGATTCTTCTTGTGCCATCATTGCCATGTGGGCTTTCAGCTTCTTGTACTTGGCTTTGTACCCATCATCTGGCTTCTGAAAGATAGAGTGGTTAGGGCAGTGTGTGATGAGGAAGGTTGTGATGATCTGCATTCCTTCATAAAATGTCCTTTCTTTCCACATTTAAAGCATTCAAGATTGGACTTATCAACAGTGTTGTTTGAGGAAAATTGTTTGCCATTTTTTTGGTTTTAAATTTAAAACGATTAAAGGTTTTGGCAATCATAGCAACCAGATCATCATCATCATCCTCATCACATTCATGTGATGCATAATCAGAAATACCAATTTTCATTAGTTCAGCTACTATCTTCTTTACAGAGTCAGACTGATCAATCTCAGAAGATAGTAGGGCAGTATCTTGAGGTTCAGAATAATGAACTAGAGCTGACTTGGTAGATGAATGATTCTTTGCATCTTGCTCAGCCACAGCTCTCTCTGCTTTGTTTTCCTCAGTAAATCTAGAAGCACCATACAGAGAGGCCAGAGTGTGGCTGTGAAGGTTGTTGCCTTGTCTTAACACCATGATCAAATTTTCCCATTTTGAAGGCAAAATATCACAAAATTTTTCAAGCAAAAATTCTTTGTCTTTTATGACACCAAGAGCTTTTAATTGATTGACCAAATTTGTAAACCTAAGATATGTTTCAGTTAAAGACTCATTTGGTAATGCAAAAAATGTTTCATATTTTTTTATTTAAAGACACTTTTCTTGTTGTGACAGTTTCCTTTGTTCCTTCAAATTGTGTTAGCAATTCTTCCCACATCAACTTAGAATTATCAAGTAAGACAAGAGTGGGTTTCAAACTTTCTGGGACAGCAAAGAGAATCATGTTTTGTAATTTAGAGTCTAGGTCAGCCAAACGATGATCTTCTTCTGACCAATGATCCTTTTCTTTGGGTGTTAACCTAGGGGTCCCATCTTGATTAAAGACTACAGTTGATGCATTCATGGGAACATAAGGACCTTCAACAAGAATGGTGGTCAAGTGTCTTTCAACACCAGCGATGTACTTGAGCATGCATGCCTTCCAAGTAATGAATGTGTCACTATTTCCATTAATTTAGGTACCGGATTGTTTGGAAAGTGAACATGAACACTGGGTTGAACTGGTGGTGGAGGTGGTGGATTTTGATTCATATTGGCATTTGGGTTAGGGTTCGGTTGTTTGGTTCCAGACATCTTATAGGATCAAAATAGGTATAACAACTTAATGATTTAACCTGGGAGGCTTTGATACCAAATGTGAGTCCACCTAACAAGATGTACAAGAGATCAAGATATAACAAGATATAAAGTTAGATAATAATAATCACAAGTTATATCAAGAAACCCGACTGGCAAGTAAATTGAAACTAGACATGACTAGTTAGAATTACGATCCAGATAGTGGATAAGAGTAATGAAGTAAGATTGCTTGAAACTATATAAATTACTAAATATAATCAAGTATTACGGCAATGAGTCGAGATGTACTTTTCAATGTATTTTATTTATTAATATAAACAAAATACAAGAGTTGTTGCGGAACAAAGATAATCACACTTGTGAAAATATCTAAACAACCCCAGAAATACAAATGATCTATGCTACGAGGAATTACTCGTAAGAATACTTAGAGTAATATCACACGTTGCAATTGCCAAAGTTCCAATAAGTATTGCAAGTGTGAGAAGTCTTATATTTATAGGCAAACATGTCCTGATGACATGGCAGTATGCCGTACAAAATATGGTTGGATGGATTTGTGTGACAAATCCATAACACGCTTGTTTAAGGTAAAGTATGTAAGTTTCTTTGATGTGACTTGACATACTTTATTCCCAACCTTTTGCTAAAACTTTCCCAATCCCAGGTTGATAATAATTAACCGGCACTTAACAAACTTCATCAATGCATCAAAAAACAATAAAATATTATAAATATGCAAAACAATCAAATTATTAACCTACCAATCATTACAAGTTCTATGGCAAGTCCAATCTTGTCAACCATACTTATCAACCAAAAACAATTGAAATTTCAAAAATTTACTTGAAACACATTCAAAAATATTTTGACTTTTCAATTTTCAAAATCATTTCATTTTCTAAATTAAACAACTTATGTATTAATTAGAAAATCCATCTCTTAAACATACTTACCATAATCAACAAGACTCATATAATTCACTAAGAATTATAACTTTTAATGCTTATCAAATCTCTCGTGCAATAAGAACTAGTTTGACACACAAACTGACACTTATTACAAAAATAAAAATAACAAAATAAAAACTAAAATAACTAAAATAAAAACTAAACTACTTTATTTATTTACAAAAAATCTTAAGTTTCTGCAGATTATATCAGATTAGCATTTACATAAGTCTGCAAGTGAGAAATAATTCTCTTATTATTAGTTATGAACAGTGACTCAACCAAGATTACCGGTATATTTTTCCTCTTAAACACTCGGTACTTCCAGTTTCCTTAGAGTTATGACACTTTCGACATACCCTGGCCAAGGACAGTCACCATGTAACCCGAGTAGCCTAATATGCCACTAAATAGTTTGCAAACTTATGTGACCCACATTCAGATATACTTCCGTAATCGATACAAGCACTAAGATAACAAATATTCAATATATATCCAAAAACATCCTTAAACAAATCATGAGACACTTTTTAGATAACAAAATTTGATTACTTTGTGATTTAACTTATTTGCTTTTGCATTTCATTATTTATAAGGAACCCGTGATTTTCTATGAGACCCATGTAGCGAACTTTCTGACAACCTATCCCAAGTTGGAAGCTTTAGGTAGGCTAGGTATACAAAGACACCCCTAGGACATACTTGTCCGAATCTCAAAGACCACATTAGCCCCTTAATTTACATTCATTTCATTTGCATAAACAATATCACATTTAACTTTCATGCTCATGAGTTGTAGAGATTTTTACCTATATTTTGAATAAATCCTATAGTAATGCTAGATCTTTCGCAAAATTTAAGTACTAGATCAATTCATTACTGAAAAGCAAGCATTCTCAGCCATATATCTGAATATGTTTCCCACAAGACATTGTATAAATTAAGTTTAGATTTAAGGAAACCTTGCTACTTTGTGTCTACCAATATATCCCAAATTGTAATCACTGAACTAAGCAGTTATATTACGATTAAGCAGACTTAAAAGCTAAGTATCCTCACTTCTAATCATCTTACAACATTAACTTAAATCTCTTCATATTTTTTTCATTTTCTCATTTTTCACATTTTTATGGTTTTTATGACACTAAGAACTCTTTTTGTATTTTTATGACTCTAGCTATTTACAGACACAAACTTACAAAATTAGTTCTTTGAGAGATTTCATATGAATCAGCATTCTTCATCCCATTGAGAAGAATTAACTTCTCAAATCGAGCCTTATCAAATGCTTTGGTATACAGATCAGCTAAATTATCATCGGTTATAACTTTTTCCAAATGATTTAACTTCTTTTGGGCACAATCACGCAAGAAATGATGTCTAATATCAATATGCTTAGTGACCTTATGCATGACAGGGTTATTTGTAATGTCAATACCTGACTTATTGTCTATTTTAATAAGAGTATCAAGAAAATCCATACCGTAGTCACGAAGTTGTTGCTGAATCCACAATACCTGGGAACAACAGCTACCAGCAGCCATATACTCTGCCTCACATGAAGACTCAGCAACACATGTCTGCTTCTTGCACTTCCATGATACTAATCTTCCTCCTAACAACTGACAACCTCCAGTCATAGACTTTCTGTCATTGTTACAACCGCCAAAGTCTGAATCAGTATGTGCAACAAAATCAAACGTTCCTCCCATAGGATACCATAGACCAAGCCCTTGGTTTCCCTTAAGATAACGTAGAATACGTTTTGCTGCAACCAAATGTGACTCTTTCGGACTAGTTTGAAATCTTGCGCAAAGACAAACAGCGAACATAATATCTGGACGCGAA
The DNA here is from genome assembly GCF_010389155.1 of Erigeron canadensis. Taxonomy (NCBI): domain Eukaryota; kingdom Viridiplantae; phylum Streptophyta; class Magnoliopsida; order Asterales; family Asteraceae; genus Erigeron; species Erigeron canadensis. Next base: position 21,251,085 of record NC_057769.1, read on the forward strand.
GCAGTCAGATACATCAATGAGCCAATAATAGCACGATAATAAGTTGCATCCACAAGTTCATCTTTCGGATCAAGAACCCCTAAACCATGATTTTGCTGAATAGGAGTATCATATGTCTTGGACTCTAACATTTGAAACCTCTCCAAGATGTCATCAACATACTTAGACTTCATTTCAAACTCTTTACACATCTTTATATTATATGAACCAAAATGATATTATCCACGTAAACTTGTACAATTAGATAATCTCGCTTCTTCCACTTGATAAACAATGTGCTGTCTATCGATCCTCTTGTAAATCCATTTGTCAACAAATGCGTCGACAACTTTTCATACCACACTCTGGGTGCTTGATGCAAAACATAAAGAGCCTTATCCAGTCGATATGCTCTTCTTGGATAGTTCGGATCTTCAAACCCCGGTGGTTGGTGAACATATACTTCTTCTTTAACTTCACCGTATAAGAAGGCACTCTTAACGTCTAACTGATACACCTTTATACCTTTGAAACTTGCATAGGCTAAAAATAACCTTATAGCTTCAATCCTAGCAACTGGCGCAAAAGTTTCGTTATAGTCATATCCTTCTCGTTGTGCAAACCCCTGAACAACAAAACGTGCTTTATTTCTACTAACGATCCCTTTGTCATCTCGTTTGCATTTATATACCCAACGAGATCCAATCGGTTCTTTACCTCTAGGCACATCTACTAACTCCCAAACTCCAAGTTTTTCAAATTGAGCTAATTCTTCTTGCATAGCTTCAACCCAACATGGATCTTGAAGTGCTGCCTTAACATTCTTAGGTTCTACTTGTGAAATGAAATCAGAATATAAACACTCAGTTATCAATCCAGTGTCTTTCACTTCACAAAACAAACTAGTCAAATCCTTATTTAACTGATTTCTAGTTCAAACAGGTTCTGTAGCATTACCAAGAATATTTTCAACTGGATGATCCTTATTAACTCGATATTGAGGAACCGAATCAACATTCAGACTTTCTCCTAAATTTGTTCTAATCTGAAACTCAGGAGAGCTAAAATCATCTTCCGATTCTTCAGAAATAGGATCATCATCAGGCAGTGTAACCTTCGATGGAGTAAGTGGTGTAGTGTTCTCGGGTTCAGTATTATCTGAATCTGGTGTATTATTCTTGTCCTTACCACTTTCACCAACAACAGTAGTAGACTGAACTTTGGTTGGAGTAGTATCGACATTTCGAGAAGGCAGAGATGTAGGAGTATTATCCATGTGATCTCTTAAAATAATCACATCATCAACTGTCTCAAGATCTGAAAAAGAATCAGGTTCGTGTAGTAAACTAAACACACTATTGTAATCGAAGTTTTTGCCACCTCCAGAATGAATAGCGGGCTTATGACTGACAATCTTGACATTTGTTCCCAAATCAACTTTGCCGGTTTGTTTATTGTAAACCCGTCGAATTGATGTTCCCGATTATAACCCATGAAAAATCCCTCTTCAACCTTTGGATCAAACTTCGAGTGAGGTAGATACTTCAAGAAAGTACACGGTACACCGAATGGTTTAACATTTCGTGAATTCGGTTTCTTCTTATGTAGAAGCTCATAACATGTCTTATTATGACGCTTAACTACAGTAACCCTATTTAAAATACGACAAGTTGTATTCACTGCCTCCCCCTAAAACATAGTAGGAAGCCCTGAATCTGCAAGCATAGTTCTGGCTATCTTGATTAGAGTCCTATTATTTCTTCCAGCAACACGATCCACACAACAATAGGGCACCTTACAAGTGGTATCAGAGCCCTAAGGTTAATTGCCAGAAGGTTTAAGATCGTTTGATTGGCTATTGATTGCAAATTCGATTCGAAATTCGTGTTAAAAAGGATTTTCGTGCTCTTCTTCGTGTTACTTCGTGCATACGTCAGCATGAGGTGAACTTCGTGTTCGTGTTCACGTCATCTGTTGATTTCGTGTTAACCTCGTGCCACATCAGCGCAAACCACTCTTCGTGACTTAGGTCGTGACTAGTGTTCTTTGTGCTACGTGCCACGTATACTTCGTGCTTCGTGCCACGTATACTTCGTACTTCGTGCCACATATACTTCGTGCCTCGTGTCACGTGTACTTCGTATCACAGGAACTTAGTGTTATTTCATTTGATTTGTTTATTGAAAGATTCGAAATGACGACTATACTAGCTGCCGCAAACTCTCCTAATGCCCTACTTATCAGCCAGATGATCATGCACGATCATGAGGTTGGTCGTGGAAACACGCCTCCAAAGTTGTTCCGTATGGAAAATTATTGGATGTGGAAGAGACGTTTTGAAGACGTTTTAAAAAGGTAGTTTCCAAGCTGAAGAACAGAGACATGAAGAGAAGAATTAAAGATGCTCACTCGGATTTCACACAAGATCCATCTTTATATCATGCTAAGTCTGTTCATTTAGCAAGTTCTAGCTCGGGAAACAATGCATTTCTAAGTGGTGCAGAAGCTACACCAATAGTAGATGATGAAGGTATTGCTGGATATGTTGCTTATGACAATGCACATACGAATGTTAAGAGCAATGTACAATCTTTCCATTCTATGACAATGAGTATGAGTTCTACAGGAGGTAGAATGAGTGTTTACTCAGCCTTTTGATGAGGAAAGATTACTGATCCTGCAGTAATTGATGAGGATTACAATCAGATAGATCCTGATGATTTGGAAGAAATGGATCTACAATGGTAGCTAGCTATGCTCACTATTAAGGTCAGAAGATTCACTCAAAGAACTGGGAGACCTATAGGTAATGGCACTAAAGGCTTTGACAAATCCAAGGTGAAATGTTATAACTGCGATGGATTTGGTCACTTTGCAAGAGAGTGTCAACGACCTAAGAGGATTGATAATACCGTTGTTGGTCGTCAAAATTACAATCAAGGCGGTATTACTCCGAGTAATCATAAAACTCAAGCAATGATTACATATCCTGCTACTCCACAACAGCTAGTTTCGTCACCATTTTCGGAGTCAAAAGTTATTGTTGTTCAGAATCCAGATGGTACTTATCAATGGGATACACAATCCGATGATACCTCAAATCATGCCTACATGGTAGAATTATATGATGAGGTAGCTGCAACAATTGATTATGCTGTATAATCAAGTGAAGAAAGTGCATCTGAGATAGTTCAGAAGAATGTATGTAATGTTGCTGAGACTTTAAGATCCGAGAGTGAACAAATGACAGCAGTGAAAGCATCTGAAGAAAAGGAAGAGTCATCGAGTCCTGTTGATGACATTTCCATGAAGAGCATTGAAGAACAAATGAAGAACTTCGTGATACTTGAAGGTATGACAACTGAAGACTTTGTTGCATACATGGCAGATTGCAAGGCTGCAGATCAGAAGGGAGAACCAAGGAAGCCTATAAGTCTTTGGTATGTTAACAGTGGATGCTTTCGGCACATGACAGGGGACAAGAATGTTTTGTCCAATTATGAAGATGTAAATGGTTCGTATGTTAGTTTCGTAGGTCCCAAGGGCGGCAACATCTCGGGCCAAGGTGATGTTGTCAATGGGAAGATTACACTGGAGAAAGTCAATTATGTGGAACAGTTAGCACATAATTTATTACGTGTTTCTCATATTTGTGACAAGGGAAAAAATGTCTATTTTACTGAGAAAGAAGCACTTATATTGAAACCAGGATATGTTATTCCTGAAGACTGGATCGTGCTGAAAGCTCCTAGGAAGAGAGACATCTATGGCTCATTCATGTATCTGACTGCTTCGCGTCCAGATATTATGTTCGCTGTTTGTCTTTGCGCTAGATTTCAAGCTAGTCCGAAAGAGTCACATTTGACTGCAGCAAAAGGTATTCTACGTTATCTTAAGGGAAACCAAGGGCTTGGTCTATGGTATCCAATGGGAGGAACTTTTGATTTTGTTGCATATACTGATTCGAACTTTGGCGATTGTAACAATGACAGAAAGTCTATGACTGGAGGTTATCAGTAGTTAGGAGGAAGATTAGTATCGTGGCTGTTGATGCATGTTGATGTGACAACAGCAACTTAGATTTGATATGTCGTTTAGATTGAGACATTATGTTAATTTATGTCGTATCTATTTATGTAATTGATAGGTTATGGACTTTATGTTTTGGTAATGATCGATTACATGTTTTGGTGTTATATATATGTGTGTTATGTATGATGTTTGTTGTAAGATATACAAGTACAAACATAATATGTGTTAGGATTCCTTAAGATGAAATACTTAGGAATATAACTAAGTCTTGTATCTAACGAAGATAAGGTATATCTTCGTTAGAGGCAAACGAAGATAAACTTCGTTTGGTACAAACGAAGATTAACTTCGTTACATGGGCTGGGCAGCTAAGTTCGTAAGAACAAAGCCCAACAAGCCCAGTTCGACCTGAAACATATATATACGAACGAATACCCTAAAATATGATATCACGTTCGACATACAAGTACACCAGACACCTAAGTTCGTTCTATATCTTATAGAAACGAAGATAGTGTAATACGGCTGATTATTTACTTGATAATTAGCGATATACCAGTTTACTAATCAAACTAGTTATCTCGTGAGGATTCCGCACTCACGACATAATCATAGACGATCTCGAGAGCGATCTATAGCTATCAAGTCTAGGATATCACCGACCAAACGAGACCATAAGGATCCTAGTAAAACAAGTAAATCACAGGACTCTAGTGAATCTGTAAGTACCAATAATAAGGTAGATACAAAGAAAAAGACTAAGGTCCTCTCTTGTTTTGCTTGTCATGAAAAAGGTCATGTTTACAGTGTATGTCCTAATCGACCTTGGAGATCGGTTTCTCCTTCAAAGGTTTCCACCTCAGAAGGAAAAAGGGGGTTGGGTAATGATAAACAGGTTTATGAGACTAAAGTTCAATCTTCTACAAAACCGTTTACTATACCTCAACGACGTGAATCTCCACCAAAAGGTTCATCCCCTAAGGGACAAAGATTCACTACCCCCAGTGGGAGTTCGAGTCGGTCACAAATACCTCCAAGTCGTAATTCATTTTATGACCGAATTCATTCAAGTGTTAGACCTTCTTTTGGCACTCATTCCCCAAGACCTTCTCCGACGAAAGGTCAGAAGTCTTCTCCAGTGAGAAGACAAGTTGAGAATCAAGTCACACCCACGGCTTCTAGCAATGGATATTGGACTGAACTGATTCTCAAGGATGAGAAGGGACGACCCAAACCTATGAAGGTTTGGGTCCCCAATGATAACTAATATTTCTCATTTTATGTGCAGGGAGTTCCTAGGAAACCTATTCATTTGTGGTACCTTGACAGTGGATGCTCCAGGCACATGACAGGGGACAAGAAGCTCTTGTCCAATTATACTGGTATAAATGGGTCATATGTTAGTTTTGCTGGTTTCAAGGGCGGCAACATCACCGGTCAAGGAAATGTCGTCAATGGACAACTAACTCTAGAAAGAGTTAACTATGTGGAACAACTTACTCACAATCTAATGAGTGTCTCACAGATCTGTGATAAGGGCAACAATGTTCATTTCACAGAAAAGGAGGCATACATCTTGAAGCCGGGTTTTGTTATTCCAGAAGAATGGATTATGCTCAAAGCTCCAAGGAAGAGAGACATCTATGGTTTAATTTTAGGTGTTGATAATCCAAAGGAGCCCCTTTGTTTGTTGAGCAAGGCAAATGAGTCTGAATCTCTCCTATGGCATCGTAGAATGGGACATATCAACTTTCGGAAGATGAATGAACTTATCAGTCTTGAATTAGTTGATGGTGTGCCTGTTAAGAAGTTTGGGATGGAAGATAAGTGTGTACCGTGTTTGAAAGGGAAGCAACATAAGAATCCGCATAAATCCAAAGTACTCAACTCTATTTCCAAACCATTCGAATTACTTCATATGGATCTCTTTGGTCCTGTGAACAAAAGAAGCATTGGAGGGATGTCTTACTGTTTGGTGATCACTGATGATTACTCGAGGTACTCATGGGTATTTTTTCTAAAGACCAAGGATGAAACTGCCGAACGATTTATGGATTTTGTCAAGCAAGTTGAAAATGTCCATGGAGTCAAAGTTAAGAGAATCAGGAGTGACAATGGTACTGAGTTCAAGAATAATACTATTACTGTATTTTGCTTGACCAAAGGAATTCAACATCAGTACAGTGCACCATATGAGCCACAACAGAATGGAGTGGCTGAACGGAAGAACAGAACGTTAATTGAGACAGCCAGGACGATGCTTGCTGATTCAGGGCTTCCTATTACTTTCTGGGGAGAGGCAGTGAATACAACTTGTCACATTCTGAATCGGGTTTTGACAGTTAAACGGTTTAAGAAGACTAGTTATGAACTATTGCACAACAAAAAGCCCAATTTACAGAATGTTGAGCCTTTCGGTGTTCCGTGCACTTTTCTTAAAACTCTTCCTCAAGGGAAATTTGAACCTAAATCTGAGGAGGGTTTCTTTTTGGGCTATGTTCCAAGTACACCGATTAGGCGAGTGTACAATCAGAAGACTGGCAAAGTAGATCTTGGTACAAATGTCGTAATTGTCAGTCATAAACCTGCTGTACACCTTGGTCCTGCTAATAATTTTGATTATGATGGTGTCTTCACTTCTTTTCGTGGTCCTGTTTCTTTTGCAGGTGTTCCAACAGTGGAGGATGTCGTTACTCTTCATGATCCTCTGGATGGTGGACCGGTTTCTGGTTCTTCTTCTGATTCCTCACCAATAGTTGCGCCTACCTTTGAATCTGGAGAATCTAGTGGGACAAAAGTAGCAGATTCACCCTTAGAGCCTGCTCCTATAGTTCCTACTGATCCTTTGCATGTACCTCTACCCGATTCTCCTTTCTATGATACTGATGACACGGAAGGTGAAATTCAGGAGGAGCCTAACACTCCAGATTACAAAACTCCAGAGCAACATGTGCAGACGAATTTGGGAAATGATCTTTCTGTCGATAAGGTTCCTCAAACCAGAGTCAACAAGGATCATCCAGTCAAACAAATCATTGGTGATGCTTCTGCCTCTGTTCGCACGAGGAATCAATCTAAGCAACCGTCGTGTATGTTTGCTGAAGTTAAGGATACTGGGGCAATTACTTGGTACTTGTATTACTGCTTTATCTCTCAGGTTGAGCCTAAGAATGTTGGGATGGCTCTTAAGGAACCGTCATGGGTTGAGGCGATGCAAGAAGAATTGGCTCAGTTTCGAAAGCTTGAGGTATGGAAGTTAGTTGACTTACCTCCGGGTGAATCTCCTTTAACAACGCGTTGGGTTTTTCGTTGTAAACGCGATGACAGAGGTGTAGTTACTCGAAATAAGGCTCGATTGGTGGTTAGAGGATTTGAGCAACAAGAAGGTTTTGATTACGATGAGACATTTGCACCTGTAGCTAGACTTGAAGCTATTCGATTATTTCTGGCATATGCTAGTTATAAGGGTATTAAGGTGTATCAGCTTGATGTAAAGAGTGCCTTCTTATATGGTGATATTAAAGAAGAAGTGTATGTCGAACAACCTGCCGGGTTTGAGGATCTAGACTTTCCTAATAAAGTATATCGTCTCAAATTGTCAACACATTTGAAGGAAAGTGGTTTTACCAGAGGTTCTATAGACAGCACGTTCTTTATTAAATGGAAAGGGAAGGACTACTTGCTTGTACAGGTTTATGTCGATGACATCATTTTTGGTTCATCTGATGACAAAATGTGCAAGGAATTTGAACAGAGCATGAAGGCTAAGTTTGAGATGAGTGCTATGGGGGAATTAACCTTCTTCCTTGGACTACAGGTGGATCAACTAAAAGATGGTTTCTTTATACATCAGACCAAGTATGTTAAAGATTTGCTTACTCGGTTTCGCATGTCTGATGCTAAGGATGCTGTTACTCCCATTAAAACTAATCATGGGTTGTGTCCTGATAAGCCTAATGAGCCATCCGTCGATGCTACTCAATATCGAGCTATCATTGGATCCTTGATGTATCTGACAGCCTCACGTCTAGATATTACCTTTGCTGTTTCTATGTGTGCTAGATATCAGGCTAATCCGAAAGAGTCTCACTTGAAAGCTGCAAAAAGAATCCTTCGTTATGTGAAAGCCAAGCCTCGTCTAGGTCTTTGGTATCCCATGTTGGTTCTTTTGACTTCGTAGCTTATACTGATTCGGATTATGGTGGTGACAACTCGGATAGGAAATCAACGTCAGGTGGATGTCAGCTTTTAGGGGGGAGAATTGTATCGTGGCAGTGCAAAAAGCAGACATCTGTTGCACAGTCATCCTGTGAAGCAGAGTACATTGCTGCTGGATATTGCTGTTCTCAGGTGCTTTGGATACAACAACAACTGCGCGATTATGGTATGAATATCTCCAATACTCCCATTTGTATTGATAATAAATCTGCCATAGATATTACCAAGAATCCGAAAAACTTTAAAGTCACCAAGCACATAGATATAAAGTATCATTTCATCCGTGACTGTTTTGAGAAAAAGCTTATTCATTTAGAAAAGGTTATTACTGATGATAATCTTGCTGATTTATACACTAAAGCTTTTGATGGACCTCGTCTTGAGTTGTTATTTCAACTCAATGGTATGAAGAATGCCGAGTAGTTTCTCTCAAAGAACTTAAAGTTATTTTTTTTTTGTGTCTTTGTAGTGTAAGTCGTACATCGATAGAGTCATAAAAAAAAATACAAAAAGAGTTGTCCTAGTATATGTTTGTATATATCTAGTGTCAAGAAAAATTCAAAAACATTGAAAAATCGAAAATCCAAAAATATGAATAAAGTAAGGTTACTGTGCTAAATGAGTAGAAGTGACGATACTTTAGCTTTTAAGCCTGCTTAATCGTAATATAACTGATTAGTTCAGTGATTACAATTTGGGATATATCGGTAGACACAAAGTACCAAGGTTTCCTTCAATCTGAACTTAAATTATATAATGTTCTTGTGGGAAACATATTCAGATATATGGCTGAGATTGCTTGCTTTTCAGTAATGAATTGATCTAGTCCTTAAATTTCGTGAAAGATCTAGCATTACTATAAGATTTGTTCAATGAATAGGCACGAACTTCTACCAATCATGAGCATAAAAGTAAATGTGATATTGTTATGCAAATCAATTATATGCAAATTAAGGGGCTAATGTGGTCTTTGAGATTCGGACAAGTATGTCCTCGGGTATCTTTGTATACCTAGCCTACCTAAAGCTTCCAACTTGGGATAGGTTGTCAGAAAGTTCGCTACATGGATCTCATAGAAAATCACGGGTTCCTTATAAATCATGAAATGCAGAAGCATATATGTGAAATCACAAAGTAATTCAATTCAGTTATCCACAAAGTGTCTCATGATTGGTTAAGGATGTTCTTGAATATATTGAATATTTTTATCTTAGTGCTTGTATCGATTACGAAAGTATATCTGAATGTGGGTTACATAAGTTCGCAAACTATTCAAATGGCATATTAGGCTACTCGGGTTACATGGTGACTGTCCTTGGCCAGGGTATGTCGAAAGTGTCATAACTCAAAGGAAACTGGATGTACCGAGTGTTTAAGAGGACAAACATACCAGTAATTGCTGTTGGGTCACGGTTCAGAACTTATAATAAGAGAATTATTTCTCACCCGCAGGCTTATGTAACATGCTAAACTGATCTAATCAGCAGTAATCATGCTTAATGTGAATAATGTATAAAGTCTAGTTAATTAGAATTTAGATTAGTTTATTATTCTGCAATTTTTATTCTGTGTTATTTTTCTTTTTAATTGAGTCAAAATAGTATTTTTATAAGTTCTTATTGCACGAGAGATCCTATTCAAATTCTGAGTATATGTTTTGCTGAATTCCTTCATGTGATTTTTTAATGAGGTTGTGTGGTTTGTTTACAAAGAAGATTTTCTAATTTGGACATTAATTTGTTTAAGTTTAGAAAATGATCTTTCAAGTGTTATGTGAAATGTCAAAGTTCTTTGAAATCTCACAATTTTGATTTATAACAAGTTAAGAATTTGATTAATAACTTGGTGACATTTTAGGGTTTGACAAGAAATGACCTCCCTTGATCTTTTGTTAGATTTTTAGTTATTTCATATTTTTAACCCTGATTGAGTATGATTGTAACTTGAATTTTCTGCATTATATTGTTTTGTTCTCAATGCGTTGATGAGTTCTGTGGTAAGTGTGCAGTGTTCAGGTTAAGAAGATAAAGTTGGAGTGCGGATTTCTGTTACTACATTGTTATTTACACGGATGATATCATGACGATAAGATCCTTGGTGTGTAGTGATAATATTTGTGATGCAGACTTGAGCATGTGAAGGATGAATACATGAACTGGTTTTTGTTTTTGGAATAGTTATTTATTTATGATTCATGTATTTAATGAAAATAATCAACTTTGCAATTAGTTTCTTTTGAATTTCATGTTATGATTTACGACAACCTTTTGGATATTTTCCTAAGTTCTTTAGTGAATTTGTGTTGGATTGTTCATTTTTGTAGACGGCATCTAGTATGGGACTTAAGTGTTTCAAGATGGTTTGCTGTCATGCATATCTATGATCCAAGGAGGTTCTCGGTGTCATAATCATATTGGTAATGAGGTTCATATTTAAATTGATTATTTTCAGGATAGCATTTAAACCATGGGTTTTCATTCAAGATTATAATGTTCGGTTATCTACTTACATTATGATTATGAATTTGGGTGCTAAGCACGTTTTTTTAGTACACGGCATGAACAGGTTGCTATCTAACGAGTTTTTGCTATGTACAGATTGTGATAAAGGGTTGTGTTTTGGAAGATTGCTTGGATGAAACACTGAAATTTTTGCTGAACTACGGAATATTTTCAGATTTGTTCTTACGAAGATAACTGCTATCTTCGTTCGAAACAATTTTGTTCAAACGAAGTTTATCTTCGTTTGGCTAACTTCGTTTGTGAAGTTATGCCCGACCCATAGTTGGCCCATTGTTATTTCCATATATAAAGGGGTTTTTCTTCGTTATTTCTTAATCAAACGAAAAATACTCTCATTTTCGAGCAAAACCCTAAAACACAAACTTTTTCTTTTCTATCACTCTAATTCGTTTTTCTTGATTCTTTGTGCAAACTGAGATCTAAGTAAGTTTTTAATGTTCTTTTCATTCGCGAATATGATTTAGGTTTCCATGTATCTTCGGTTTGATTTGTATTGATTATGTTTATAAAATTCTTGTAATCATTCACCTGGTTTGCTCAAACGAATTTAGACTTGTGTGAACGAATTTAGACTTTAGTTCAAAACGAATTTAGAAGTGTGCACACGGACTTAGATTTTGAATTGAACGAAGTTAACTTGGGTAGAAACGAAGTTACTTTTAGATGATGCCTTACGAACTTAGACCCAAGTTGATGAGGAACGAACTTAGCTTAACACCCTTAGGTTTATTCAAACGAACTTAGACTGCGTTTATAAGTTACGAACTTAGAAGATAAGTTTTATAACTTACGAACTTACATGTACAGTTTAGTCTTTACGAACTTAAAATTCGTTAGGTGTTAATTTAGATTTAATTCTTACGAACTTAAGACCTATTTTCGTTTAGTTATTGCTTACGAATTTAGCTTCTATCTTCGTTCTGTCTACTTAACGAATTTATTGGTTATCTTCGTTCAGACTTGTTTTGCGAAATTACGGATTAGGGTTTTTTCAAATTAGGGTTTTTTAATTCTGCAATCCATTTATCGTGATTATTTATATTTGTTTCGATATTGTGATTGGTTTTGCAGAAATGGCATAATTTGTGAAAAAACACAATCTTGCACTGAACCTAGATCCAGATCAGCATAATTGCGAACATTTTCATGAAATGTTCAACTACATTGCTCGCTCGCGATTATCTTTTGCTTTTTGTGATTCGCCGAGACTGATTAAGCTGTATATTGATTCTTTCTGGTCCACTGCTCATGAAGTCATGGTTGATGGCCAAAGTTTTGTACGAGCAACTGTTGAAGGCACAACATTTGATTTCAATGCTGAGTCGCTCCGCACTATTTTGCATCTAGGAGCAGAACCAGACGTAGAAGAAGAGGAAGATGTCGAAATGACTTACGAGTTCGAACTTCTTCTTCGCTGCTTTCAGAGAATGGGATTTGTTGGCCAGGTCAAACTTCCTTTTGACAAGAGTGGTTTTCAGGGAAGATGGAGGTATCTGGCGTATGCATTGCTTGTCTGTTTGAGCAATCGCAAGGCTGGCTTTGATCAACTATCTGCACAGATTGCGTCGCAGATGGTTGCTTTGGTATATAATCGCCCTTATCCTTTCTCCCGATATTTTTATCAAGAGTTTATTGATCAGATTAATGCTAGGGGGAGAAAGCGATTTCTTCTGTATCCTCGATTTGTGATGGCTATAGTTAGACATTTTTGTCCAGACTTAGAATATGACCAAGGTCCTCGCTACGTTCTTCATGCTTGGCCTTCGCGTCTTTTTGCTGATCTTGAGGCCAATACGAGTAATCTGGCTGGTCTCCATGATCCACCACTTTTTGGTCACCTGATTAATCCAAACTATCAATCTCGTCTTGAGAATGATATGTTTGTGGATGCTGTTGATGACGATTCTGATTCTGGTTCTTCTGCCAGTTCTGTTGATGGTGTTGAGAGTTCAGGGGATGAGTCTGCTGGTTCGGATGTTGGAAATGATGATGATGATGTTGCTAGTTCCGACGGTTCTGCTGCTACAACTGCGACAGACACAGATGATTCTGCTGCTGCTGAACGTCGAACTAAGATGATTCATGATATTGCGGTTGCTTCTGAAAGCGATCATTCGCATCAGTCGTTTGATCAAAAGGGTGTTTTGTTTCATAGAGAACGCAGAAGCAAAGCTTGTCACGTTGTTCCAGCAATTTCAGATTCCGCTAACTCCATTCCTGCTGCTGAGATTGATCCTGATGTTGCAGCTCAGCATGATTCTGAATTGCGAGAGATCTTTGAAGATATGGAAGACCCTGTGAACAGAGCAAGTTCGGTTAGTCCGGTGAAGAGGCAAGGGAGTATTGATCTTCAATATACCAGAATTAAGCGTCGACGTGTTGTTGAAGCTTCTTCTGTAGCAATGCCTGCTCCTCCAAGACCGACTGCTGCTGTTGCTCCTGTTCTTGGATGTCGTGTTGATCTTTTGGAGACCAGGGTTCGCACTTTGGAGTCTGAACTCACTGAGACTCGCGCTGCCTTAACATTTTTGATCAACTGGGTCAAGAATCAAGGGGGAGAAGTTCCTGAAGAGGTCTGCAGATTGTCAGCGGTTCAACCACGACGTCAGAATGACGATGATGATGCTGATAATGCTGCTGAAAGGAATGTTTCTCGCCCAGTTGAAGATAGAGGAAAGGGTGCAGCGATCGAGGGGGAGACAGGAGGTGATACTTCTCAGCAAGGTGCTTCTGGTTCTGGTGCTAGTCCTTCTGGTGCTCCTCGTGATTCAGGTTTCTAATTTTGTCTTTGATAAAGATTGTTAGATAGAATGTATAATTGATTGTGTGTAATAAGTTATGACATTTTATGTAATGAAAATGTAATTTATCTTATTTTAATACAAGTACATTTCATCTTTATTATAATTATCATATTTCATCTTTATTATAATTATCATGATTATTCTTTTATTCTGGTGTTCATTTTGTGTAAATTTAAATAGATGATCCAGATTATACAGATTTATTCTTTGATGGTGATGAGCTCGAGGAAGGCGAATTTGTCCCTGAACCAAATCTAGATATATTCAAAAGCCTTATGGGTTTGACGAAGTATGGGACTCAATTCCTGAAGATCCGTTGATTGAAGAGAATAGAGTGCTGGATCAGCAGAGATCAGATGTTAGAGAAAGAATGCTTCAAGTCCCATTCAGCAGCCTAACTCAAGTTCTACATTTTGTTGTGTATGCTAAGAATGGTGATGTGTCGATTCCATCTGAATATGAGATTAATGTGACAAGACCATTCAATTCAAATGATTTTCCAGTTCCTCTCAGAGATGATGATTCATTACATATTGTTGATCGACGTGTTCCCGAGAAAAGAGTAAATGATTGGATAGTACATAGGGAAACGTGGAAACCGAATTTGTATTGGACTCATATCTCAGATAAAGATGCTGCAAAGTACAAGACAATCATCTGGAGTTGGTTTTATGATGATGAATTGAAGTTGTTTGTGCTTAAAAGACCAGAAGGTTGTCAGTACTTAGCATGGTGTGAGAGACATTTCAGAAGTTTGTGTGAAGAAGATTTACATGAGCTTGGAAATAACTGGATTATCAATCCAAGCGATGATGGCTTAGCTGATGTTGTTGGTAAGAATCTCAGAAAAGATTTCTGGTTAAGGAAGAACATGAAAGATTCTGATAAACCACAATTTAAGATTGAGCCAAGATCGAAGAAAAGAGTGGTTAAGCCAGATAAAACAGTTGAGTTTGTTCAACATGATATTAAATGCATGATCAAGGTTCCTGCCAAGAAATGGGCACAAGATGTCTTGGACAAGATGGATAATTGGGAAATTGATCGAAATTCTGGTGAAGCCAAGATGTATGCAGATTCAAAGAAGCAGATTTTGTTGAGAAGAGTTTATGATCCGATGCAGCTAGTGAACTTCTCAAGAAATGATCTGAGAAAGCTGTACGATACAGAGTGTTCGTTTTTGCCATTTTGGAAGCATGAAGAAAGTAGATATTGTAAGATACTACAGCTCTGCTTACATGAAGATATTCATGCAAATAGCAAAAGATTGTTGTTTGATGAATGATCAGATTTTGAAGACTAAGAAATCGAAGGTGCTGCTGTCAAGGGGGAGTTTGTTGATGCATGTTGATGTGACAACAGCAACTTAGATTTGATATGTCGTTTAGATTGAGACATTATGTTAATTTATGTCGTATCTATATATGTAATTGATAGGTTATGGACTTTATGTTTTGGTAATGATTGATTACATGTTTTGGTGTTATATATATGTGTGTTATGTATGATGTTTGTTGTGTGATATACAAGTACAAACATAATATGTGTTAGGATTCCTTAAGATGAAATACTTAGGAATATAACTAAGTTTTGTATCTAACGAAGATAAGGTATATCTTCGTTAGAGGCAAACGAAGATAAACTTCGTTTGGTACAAACGAAGATTAACTTCGTTACATGGGTTGGGCAGCTAAGTTCATAAGAACAAAGCCCAGCAAGCCCAGTTCGACCTGAAACATATATATACGAACGAATACCCTAAAATATGATATCACGTTCGACATACAAGTACACCAGACACCTAAGTTCGTTCTATATCTTATAGAAACGAAGATAGTGTAATACGGCTGATTATTTACTTGATAATTAGCGATATACCAGTTTACTAATCAAACTAGTTATCTCGTGAGGATTCCGCACTCACGACATAATCATAGACGATCTCGAGAGCGATCTATAGCTATCGAGGGACTCACAGTGGCAGTGCAAGTTTCAGACATGTGTTGCTCAGTCTTCATGTGAGGCAGAGTATATGGCTGCTGGTAGCTGTTGTTCCCAGGTATTGTGGATTCAGCAACAACTTCGTGACTACGGTATGGATTTTCTTGATACTCCTATTATAATAAACAATAAGTCAGCTATAGACATTACAAATAACCTTGTCATGCATAAGGTCACCAAGCATATTGATATTAGACATCATTTCTTGCGTGATTGTGCCCAAAAGAAGTTAATTCATTTGGAAAAGGTTATAACTGATGATAATTTAGCCGATTTGTATACCAAAGCATTTGATAAGGCTCGATTTGAGAAGTTAATTCTTCTCAATGGGATGAAGAATGCTGATTCATATTAAAATCTCTCAAAGAACTAATTTTGTAAGTTTGTGTCTGTAAATAGCTAGAGTCATAAAAATGCAAAAAGAGTTCTTAGTGTCATAAAAACCATAAAAATGAGGAAAATCAGAAAATGAAAAAAATATAAAGAGATTTAAGTTAATGTTGTAAGATGATTAGAAGTGAGGATACTTAGCTTTTAAGTCTGCTTAATCGTAATATAACTGCTTAGTTCAGTGATTACAATTTGGGATACATTGGTAGACACAAAGTAGCAAGGTTTCCTTAATCTGAACTTAAATTATACAATGTTCTTGTGGGAAACATATTCATATATATGGCTGAAAATGCTTCCTTTTCAGTAATGAATTGATCTAGTCCTTAAATTTTGTGAAAGATCTAGCATTACTATAAGATTTGTTCAAAATATTGGCAAAAACCTCTATAACTCATGAGCATAAAAGCTAAATGTGATATTGTTTATGCAAATGAAATGAATGTTAATTAAGGGGCTAATGTGGTCTTTGAGATCCGGATAAGTATGTCCTCGGGGTGTCTTTGTATACCTAGCCTACCTAAAGCTTCCAACTTGGGATAGGTTGTCAGAACATTCGCTACATGGGTCTCATAGAAAATCACGGGTTCCTTAATAAATAATGAAATGCAAAATCAAATAAGTTAAATCACAAAGTAATTAAATTTTGTTATCTAAAAAGTGTCTCATGATTTGTTTAAGGATATTTTTGAATATATATTGAATATTTGTTATCTTAGTGCTTGTATCGATTACGGAAGTATATCTGAATTTGGGTCACATAAGTTCACAAACTTTTCAGTGGCATATTAGGCTACTCGGGTTACATGGTGACTGTCCTTGGCCAGGGTATGTCGAAAGTGTCATAACTCAAAGCAAAAACTGGAAGTACCGAGTGTTTAAGAGGACAAATATACCGGTAATCATGGTTGGGTCACTGTTCATAACTAATAATAAGAGAATTATTTCTCACTTGCAGACTTATGTAAATGCTAATCTGATCAAATCTGCAAAAACTTAGAATTTCTTGTAAATAAATAAAGTAGTTTAGTTTTTATTTTATTTTATTTTATTTTATTTTATTTTTATTTTTATTTTTATTTTTATTCTTGTACTAATAAGTGTAAGTTTGTGTGTCAAACTAGTTCTTATTGCATGAGAGATTTGATAAGCATTAAAAGTTATAATTCTTAGTGAATTATATAAGTGTTCTTGCTTACGGTATAAATGTTTAAAGATGGATTTTGTAATTAATACATAAGTTGTTTAATTTAGAAAATGAAATGTTTTAAAAAATGAAAAGTCAAAATATTTTTGAATATGTTTCAAGTAAATTTTTGAAATTTCAATTGTTTTTGGTTGATAAGTATGTTTGACAAAGATTGGACTTGCCTTAGATCTTGTAGTGATTGCTAGGTTAAGATTTTGGTTATTTTGCATATTTATGATATTCTATTGTTTTTGGTGCATTGATGAAGTTTGTTAAGTGTGCAGGTTACAGATAATAAACTCATTTTATATGAAATTGGCATCAATGTAACAACCGCCTTACGAATATTCTAATTAAGTTCTTAGATCATACTTTCGCCATCTGAACGGCTAGACAGTCCAATCTACTTAAGTTCTTGACACACTTTAGACTCAAAATATGTGCTTATTTGAAGGTCAATTAGATCTTAAATCTTGATTTATGTGACGGATTAAGAATTAATTCGATAAAATATGAAGGTTCGGTTCATAAATGTTCGTGTCCATAAGTGTTCTAGTGCAAAATGTTCACAAATAGTCCCTTGGAAATACCTAGTGCATTCATTTGGAAAGGGTATAAATAGAATGTTGTAGTGTGAGGAAATTCACTATTCATTCATCACCTCCATTTCTCACTCTCTCTCTAAAAACACATAGTCAGGAACATCTTCACCACCATTTTCACACACTAAAATCACCATCTTGACTTTGGGTTGGTTAAGTGAAATCATTTGTACTTTCGGGTTCCTTGTGACAATCAAAACACGTTTCCAACAACAAATCACAGGTAATAACAACATCTTTTGAGAATTTGATCAAAACAAAAGTGTACTTTTTATGTTCTTGTTCTTGATGATTTGGTCCGATTTTTGTTAAGAAATCATGTTTATAAGCAATGGGTTTGTGTCTAAATGTGTTTAACATCATTTTGGTGAACAAATTTGGGTCATAACGTGATTAAATTGCAAAACCCATTTTTCAAATATGAGCATAACTTGTTCTTGAAACCACCAAGTGTTCATGTGTTAATTTGATCCTGAAATCTGAAAATGTGATAAGAAAATGGTGTTAATGTGTTAACATGTACTAATATTACGTCCTAACTCGTTCCAAGATCGACTTAGACCGCTTAGACTTGATTTCTTGGTTGATTTGGGTTCGTGTTCTTGTTCTTGAGCTACTGTGCTTGTTGCTCGTTGTTGTTGGGCGTGTGGTGTGGTCTGATGTTGATTCACAGTCTGGGTAACTAATCATATGATCGGTTTCACTCAAATGCTGAATTGAATCAGTCGAATGGGTGGTAGTGTTTGGAGTGTAAAGAAACGATCTCTCCTGCTTTATCATGAAACGACCTAAATGATCAGATCATGAAGAACGACCTCTTTTGAAAAAGAAGTCTAAAACGATCTAAATAGAGTGAAGCGTAAAACGATCTGTTGGCCAAGAACTTGTAGAACGAACTAAAAAGGTTATCTAATGAAACGATCTAAACTAACCTAAGGCTAAGACAATATAAATGATGAAGCAGTGAAACAATCTAAATGAACCTAAACCCAGAACGATCTCTTCCTGCTTATAAATTATAAAACGATCCTTTCCATTTAAAAGTTGGAACGGCCTCTTTTTGAAGCTTAGGACGACCTCTTGCTACGGACTTTGAAACGATCTTGACTGATTCCTTGTCTGAAACGATCCAATTTCTGAATCATGAAACGATCCAATTTCTGAATCATGAAACGATCTTATTTAAACTTGCTTAGTACTAAACAATCTAAGGACAGAAAGATCTAAACATGGCGGGACTAGAACGATCTTTTCGATGAGTACCAAAACGACCTAAATAGAAGATTATAAAATGGCGCTTCAACCAGAATTACGAAACTATCTGTTTGGAAATATAAAACGATCTCCTTGCTTCTCCTGGGAAACAATCTATTCTTACTCGAGTATGGAAGTGACCTGTTTGAATTGAATATCAAGACGATTACCTGAGTATCTTCAAGACGACCTGATCTGCTTATGAGTCAAGGCGATCTAAATAACCGAAACCCACCTATCCTTTTTAATTGATCAGATAATCGACCTAGCCTGGTACATAACTCATGGACAGACCTTTGCTTGCAATATTCTTTGATTGAGAACAATCAAGACGACTCATAGACTTCAGAACTAATTCTTAAAATGGTCCAAGACAATGTGCATTTTACAAAACCCTAATCAAGTTCACTAATAAAGGATGTACAGTTAATTAATGATATAATCAGGTTGTGTATGTTCAAAGATGTACAAGTTGAGTTCAGTTCGAATACTTGAGTACATTTAAAGTCCATTTTGTGTCAAACCATTCTAAGTTCGTTAAGGACCAAATCATCGGATCATCAAGAACATTTTCGTGATTAATTAATCACCGAGTCTAATATATGTACATATCATGTGTACAACAATGTGTACTTAGGCTTCTGTCAAGACGCGCTTGGATTTCTATAGATATAACATTTCTATCTCTGTGCTTGTTCTCTGTGCTCAATAATCGTACTGTACCAGATCACTGTGAGTTCACTTATCCCCTTTTCGTACATTTTGTTCAAAGTTCTTTATCGGGGACTGAAAAGCATGAAAACTATTTTGTACTTATATATATATATATATGTAAATATATATATATATATATATGTTCTTGAACTGTTCTACGTACTATTTTATGATCGTATGAAACACTTATAAAATGAATCTGAATTATCTTCTGATGTGTATTTAGATCTTGAATGGGCAGGATCTTGAATACATGAATACTGTTATACATACTCTCTGATGTATATTTAGGTCTTGAATAGGCAGGACCTGAATATACTTATATTGATATATTGTTCTCTATTATGTACTTATCGTTCTATATATGAGTTCTATCTTTACTGCTATCAATTCATATCCCACAGTTCAGAGAATGAACCGTAGGTAATTATGGACAGCGCTGTTAGGGTAGGCCCACCCTCATTCTCTACAGTTCAGGAGGATGCATATTATCTGTACTTGTTCTGATCTAGATCATATATATAGCTTACTTGATTATGTGAGCTTACTGGTTCGTTATTGTTCCTCTTTGGCCAACCGGGTTAGCAGTAATTATATACATACATATTAAGTGCATACTTGTTCTTAAAACTGTTCTTACTATTACAAAGTACTTTTAATAAACGTACTGATCTTATGACTTGTTCTTATTATACATATTATATTTATGTATGACTAATAAGTACTTTATGTGAATCTCACCAACTACTTTCGTAGTTGACCCCTTTGAACTTACATGTTTTTCAGGCTAGGCTATTAGATCCTTTAGCATAGGAATCTTCATCCTTTGAGCTCATTCCTTTGGCGATTGTTCGTGCGTACAAGATCAGTAGTTGTGAAGACTTCCTTTTGCTCAATTCAGTTCAAGACTTGTTTCTGTAAAGACAATTAATCTGTCTTTCTTGATTTTGACTATTCTGGGTATATCCCATGTTCTTTAATAACTTAGGAACTTCTTCTCTTTTAATGTTATTGGTTGTGTTCGAACTTGTACTGTGCGTGCTTGTGCTTATCTGTGCATCCCGTGTATTCCGCTTTAACAGGGTGTTACAATCAAAATTTCAGTTTGTGATTGAAGGCAAAATTGTTTTCGCTTGCTTATTAGAATTGCATTGTGACGGACAATAAAAGATGCTCAAAAATTACAAGAATTGTGCTACAAGATGAATTGCCTTGTATTTATTAACCTAAGACTTAGTGTGATAGGTTATCATTGTATTATCAAGATCACAAACTAAGATGTAATGTGATAGGTTGTTGATATGATATTTTGATGTATTGTAATGCATTATACATTAAATATGTTTTAATGTAAGTTTGCATTTGTTGAGTTAAACATCAATGAAGAAATGATCGATTTTATGTCAAGATAATAATGTAAGATTTATTTGATACATTATTGTGATGACAAGTTAGTACGGATGATCTACGATTGCATATTCGAGTAGATACAGGTTTTTGGTAACGAGTATCTACAGGTTTATGTTTCTGGAATTTTCGTAATTTTTCCTTGTTTAAAATTCTGGAAAATTCATGAAATTTGGCTAAGGAATGAAGCTTGTGTGAATAAAAATCTGAAAAATTCGAAGTCCTTCGTGCTGACGTCAGCATGCCTCGCGCTGACGTCATCACGACGCCCACGAAGTTAGTCCTTCGGCCCGACCCATGAGGATTCTAATATAAATATGGGTTATTACTATTCATTAATTACCATTAGTCGAAAATTAACTCATCAAATGGAGATGTTTTTGCCTCGTGTTTCTGGGTTCACGAATAGCACTTCATGCTGACGTCACACGAAGAGGTTTAGCCTCGTGATGACGTCACACGATGGTGGTCGTGACACTTAGAAAATTTTTGATATTTTATTTTCTAACTTATTATTTTTCT
This sequence comes from Erigeron canadensis, assembly GCF_010389155.1. Lineage (NCBI taxonomy): Eukaryota > Viridiplantae > Streptophyta > Magnoliopsida > Asterales > Asteraceae > Erigeron > Erigeron canadensis. The sequence goes on from NC_057769.1 coordinate 21,272,719, forward strand.
TGTCGTTTTTTGTCTGTTTTTGTGCAGGTATGGCAGGACAAGGTGATAATGCTCGCGTGTTCGTGAAAGAGCACAATGCTGCACTCGATCTCAGCATTACGCAGACGGGGTGCACACCAGAGTTTCACGGTGTTCTACAGTTTCTTGCACGATGTCGCATTCATTTTGCGTTGACCGAGAACCCTCCGTTGGTGATAACTCTCATTCGGGAGTTTTGGAACTCAGCCCGAGCAGTGCAGATGGGTGATCATACGTACATTTGCACTACTGTTGGAGGACGTTCTTTATCGTTCTCAGCTGGAGACTTGAGGACTATATTGCACTTAGGTGTTAATGACATGGAGCAAGGTCCGACTGAGTTTTCTGAGGAATTCTGCGACGGTGCTCTACGTCGTATGGGTTATACTGGTGACATTACCCACCCATACTTTAGGAAGAATCTTCGAGGCAAATGTAAGCTGCTTGCTTACTATTTGTTGAGGTCCATTAGTCACCGGAGTACAGGTCATGATCAGATTAACATCCAGAATGCCTCTCAGATGGTTGCTTTGGTGCTGAAAAAGCCGTATAGCTTTTCTCAGTACATCTTTGATAATTTTGAAAAGCAATTGAGATCGTATGGAACTGACAAGAAATTCTTCTTATTTCCAAGATTTGTGATGATTATCATTCGTCACTTTGCAGCTGAATTGCCATTTGACGGTCCTACGTTCAATTTAGGTCGTCTTACTCATAAGGCATTTGTTGAAAGCATGAAGCATTTGTCTGGAAGAAATGTTCCGGTTGATGTTGATAATCCACCATTGTTCGGACGTTTGATCAATCCTAACTATGTTGCTCCTCGACAAGGTTGGGAAGATGAAGAACCCGTTGCTGCTGCTGCTAGTGGTGATAATCAGGCTCAAAATAATCCTAAAGAAGAGCGAGCTGATCAATTTGAGGGACTTAATGATGTTCCTCTATATGCTTGAGATCTGGAGCATGATCCAATATGGATGCTCTTATGCAGGATATTGATGATCCTGCAAATCTTGTTCCACCAACTACTGGAGTTTCTACTTCTACCTCTGCTCCAGTTGGTGAAGATGTTGGTCCTTCTGAATTGCCTGTTAATGCAGTTGAAGATTCAGAGGATGAAGAAGAGGAAGAAAGATTGCCAAAGCGAAGAAGAAGACAAGGAAAAGGAGTTGATGCTGTGGAGAGACTTCCAACTTCTCAGCGATCTCAAGCTGAAGTTGATAGAGAGTTTGCTGCTTATAATGAAGCCATGGAGAGGTCTCATGCACCTAATGTTGGTGATACTCCATTGGTTCCTACTTTAAGAGCTTCATTTTCTGATGTTCCTGTTTCGGTGTCTACTACTTCTGCTGGTGTTGTTGTTGGGGAGAGAAGGTCGAGACCAAAGTTTATCATTAGAGGAATTGGTTCTCGCGCACAAGTTGTTAGTGAGGCTACAACTGTTACGATTCCTACTGCTCCGAAGTCTACAGTTCGTCAAGAGCCAGAGCCGACACTTGTTTCTTCTAGGCCTTCGTCTGCTCCTATTCAGGCGACAGTTCCTGTTTCGACAATCATGGGACGTCTGTTGGCTCCTTTGCAACGCCCTCAGATGCCTCCCACAGGAACTTTCAGTGCTCGTATGCCTTCTTTTGAAGCTACGATGCCACCTCATGCCTCTACATCTGATGTTGCTTCTACGTCTCGTCCAGTTGCTCCTGTTCAAGTGCAACTGAGTCGTTTGTTTTCTGAGAAGAAGATGTTAGAGATGAGAGTCACAACTTTGGAGAATCAACTAAAGCTCCAAGCTGCTAAGCATCAAGAAGAGATGGACGTAATGACGGCTCTTGTTCATTCTCTTGGTTCTAGACTTGACCAATTCTTGGCTAAAGGGGGAGTCAAGAGTGGTTGTAAGGATGATGAGCTAGCTAAGAAGACAAGAGATGATGATCATGAAGATCAAGATCGAGCTCAAGATCCAAATCAGCGACAACCAACAGTTGGTGATCCAGAGAATCAAGGTCAAGGTCAAGATGCTGGTGATGATGCTATGGATACAGAGACTGCAGATATTCAGGGGGAGTCGTCAAGACAAAGAGAGTTAGAGATTGCTGGTACAGCTGGTGCTAGTACTTCTAGGACTCAAGATAAAGTCAAAGCTGTGATGACCGCTCCAGATGTAGATCCTGATGATCCAAATAATGATGATGAGGAAGATTCCAATTCAGGTAACTCCGATTCTAATTCTAATAGAATAGAAAGGGAGATTCGAGAAAAGATAGTGAATGATCCTCGTAATCATATAGAAAAAGAAAATCTTAGCAAAGGAAAATCTACTTAGGATAGTGAGTCAACTAAGACTGATTCTACTACCAATGCCTCTACAGAGTCAAATTTGCACCCATTAATTGTGCATAGACTAGAAAAGAGATTGGGTTATGATCCACAAGCTCATATGAGAGCTAGAGCAGAGATTATGGATTATGATAGTTATTATGATCCAGGATCACTTAGGAATCAAATGAAAGAACAGTCAGGGTTAACTCATACATCTTCAGAGTCAGAGTCAGATTCGGATTCAAATTCGGATTATGAACCTTAGTGCTAATGATTTTTGTTTTTGTAGTGATTGTAAAATAAATATGATTGTATTTGTTACATTATATTTATGATATAATATTATTGATGTAAGTTAAAATAGATAAAGATTATAAGATAAATATTAATGTAATTGTTGCATTATATTTATGATATAGTATTATTTATTTTAATTTCTTTTATGTATTTATATTATTATGTCTTGACTTATGATTTATGTTCTTTATCTTTGTATATGTAAATCGTTTGAATTGCAGATAAGCTTCAAAGGATAGGTGCATTGGACGATCTTGATGCTGAAGAAGATCTAGAAAGTATCAATGATGAAGATATGGAAGAAGGAGAGTTCATTATTTCAGAAGCTGATTAAAAAAGGTTGCTTGATATACCTTATGACTTTGATCGTGTCTTTAATGAAGATGAAGTCATTGAAGTTGAACCAATAGCTGAAGTAGAACATCTCAATCTTAATCCAATCAGAGAAAGTCCAGATGAACCTAAGAATGCTGCAAGTTTGAGGTTTTCTGCATATGCAAATATAGTAGATGAAGGACATGATAATATTTTTGATCTATTCTGGAACATAGATGCTACACGAGAGGTTGATCTTGGAAGATTTAATATACTTCCGGTGCAGCAAGATCCTGAGTTTATTATTAATAGACTGATTCTAGGTTATAGAGGATATACTGGATTGGTAATACGTGATACGTATAAACCATCGATGTTTTGGGAGTTTGTCTCAGACAAGGATGCACCTAAGTATTTCTCAGTGATACAAAGTTAGTTTTATGATCAAAAAATCAATTTATTTGTTATCAAGAGAAAAGAGGGATGCCAGTATATGTCGATGAGTCAAAGACATTTCCACTCTCTCAGTGATTCTGACATGATAGATTTGGGAAGACAATGGTTCGTTAATCTTCAGAGCAATGGACTTGCCAGAAGAAAGGTTGATTAAGCCAATACCTATGAAGAAGATTAAGAATCCAAATGGCACATTTCGGTTTGTCCATAAAAGGATTAAATGTGTTAAGAAGGTTCCCGCTATCAGATGGGATCAAGATATCCTGACAGAGATGACATTTTGGCAAATAGATATCAAGTCAGGCGAAGCACATATGTTTGTTGATGATTCACAGGAACAAATGTTGCTACGCATGTATGATCCAATGCAAGTTGTCAACTTGTCAAGAGGTAATCAGAGAAGACTTTTGGATACACCTTGCTCAGCAGTGGACTTTTGGAGAGTTGAAGAAAGGCGCTATCACAACATTCTCGCACATTGTTTGCAAGAGAGAATTCATGCGAATAGCACAAGACTTTTATTTAACGGATAGCTTTGAAGTTCAAGTTTTGAAGACTTTAAAAAGATCTAGTTGCAATCGTCAAGGGGGAGTCTGTAGATGCAAATTCGTTGTGACAATCGCAACATAGATTTGATTATCGTTTATGTTTTAGGAACTATGTTTGTAATCATTTAAATAAGAACTTGTGTTGATATTAAATGATTACAGTTGAACTTCAATATTATATATGTTTGTGTTTTGTATTGTGTTTGTGTGTTATATACTGTTTTGCAGGTACAAGAACATAGAATCAAGGTTTATTAAGTGTCATAGAATACTTAAACGATGATTGGATGTTATGTACGAGCCAAACGAAGCTAAACAAAGAGTCAAAGGGTCGTCCCTCGTGCTGACGTCATCAGTATGAAGGAACAACCTCGTGTTGACGTCAGCACGAGGCAAGTCGATTGGTTTATTGTTTCGGGCCTAATCTGCGATTAAGGCCTAAGCCCACACGATCCAATACATAACTAGTATAAATACAAGACCTAATCTACGGAATTAGGTTAATCGTTTTGAAATCATTTTAGATCTTAGTGAATCATTTTGATTATACACGAATCAACGTTAATTGTTCCTTCGTGTGATATCTTACACGAACCACAAGCCTTGTGCATCTCCTTAGGTTGGTTAATTGTTCATTAATCAGCAAAAGGCAATAGCAATCTAGTTATCTCAAGAGGATTCCGCACTTTTGACATAACGAATCACATCTTATTACGATCCACACAACAATAGGGCACCATACAGATTTACGATTCCTTTAATCCATGGATGACTCGACACAACACCTGAAAGTGGTGAGACCAAATAACTAACACCGCCCGCTAGCAACGACTTTAAGAGAAGGACCTACTCGATACAAGGAAGTTCTAGCAGGTTAGAAAAGTATAGTATAGAAGATACTATAGACTAGTATACCCGATGGAAGTGATGCCTTGGATGTGGTCTACATGTGAGCAAGTGTAGAGGCAATTGAACTGAAACCTCAAATTTGGTGAAGGAATTAAAAGCCCTTCTATCCATGTTAAATGAATCCTCGGTGGCAATTAGAAGAAATTCCAAAGTTACTGTTGGAGCAAAGATGTAATTAAGGGGGATAAGAAGTAATATAAGAATTTTGTGACCCCCGCAATTTGAAGATAAATGAAATATGATTTGGGTCTACTCTAGAGGACAAAAGTAGATACAAGTAGGATTAGGGAATCTGGCGAACCGAAGGTCGTCAGGAATGATAAGAAGACTTGGCGGATTGAAGACTGCCTAAGAACGTAAGAAAGCAAGGTGATCCAAGGAACCTATTTAACAAGGTGTCTAATGAACTTGCTTAGAGGAGAAAGCGAGGTGATACGAAAAGCATTAAATCCCTTACATTTTTCTAGGAGAAAAATGTTAAGGGGGTAATCGCGACAAGGAAGATATTCGAACAAGGAGTAGTGCGCCTAAGAAAACAGAACAAGGAAAACAATATGGAATCACTAAGTTAGTAGCGAAAGCAAATAAGGAATATAAGGTTAGAAGTCAAGGCACATACCCCCACAACGATTAAGTAAGTTGGTCAATGAATTAACTTTCAAGAAACTACAAACTCCGGGAAGAGCTATTTACGGAACACTGGAATGAAAGCATGATAAAGATAACATACATCTGCGATGAGTTAGGATTCAAGGATCCCTATCACTATGATCTCACAAGTATTCCTGAAATAACTTCGAGGACTAGCGACTGCGCGTGTGGCATCTAAGATGACAATTACTCTAGTATTAGAGATGGATTTGAGTGATGAAATGGTAAGGAGTATGGTGACCCATGAGAAAACGAAATGAAAATGGAGGGAACCGCATGGTTTAAGGAAAAGAATAAGTAACCGTTGTTTCACCAAAAACTATCTTATATCGCAATTCCTAATGACACTATGTTATAGAAAAAAAAATAGATATGAGGCTTTAAAAAGCAAGGTCATTGAAAGTTTTGTAGAGGTCTGAAAGGACCTAAGAAGAATTGTCCTTGAGAAGGGATCCCTACCAATAAGGGCTTGAAGTGTCCGTCATACCAAGATGGTGAGGATATGATACGATTAATTGTAAGCATAAGGATTGTGTAAACTCTATCGCGAGGAATGCGTAGGCATAGAATAGAAATGGAAGAGGTCATATGCGTAATGTTGAAAAAGAGTTTAGTCGGAAATATGTCACGAATGGTAGTCATTCTACATTAAGAAAGAAGGAATAAAGGTGCCATGAAACGATTCAAAAGCCAATGTCGGCAGGAGCAAGAGAAATTATTAACGATATGACTTAGCGAATGACGGAAAAAGGTGACTTTGGGAAAATAAGGGCGAAGTTGAAAGAACATAGGTACGTATGAGGAACAAGATGGAACTATCATCATACATTACATGACCGATTTCCCTTGCACGCCATGAGACAATAAAGACGAACTGAAAACCCTGAAATGAGGTATTATGGAGATGTACCCTTGCAAATTTTAATACAACTCGGCATCCCGGATTAGCATCACGCTTGTTAAGGGGGTAATCCCTTAACAAGTGATTAGTCACAAACGAAGTCAATATATTTTCTAGTAGCGGCAAGCGTGTCCAACATTAAACCAAAGAAAGATAAAAGTAGGCGAGGAGCCAGTAGAGGATACTTTATTTGGGAAAGTAAACGATAAAGGAAAGTGTACAAAGTGACAATGAGGAATGAGTGGCCACCAACGATCGATATTCCAACGTCTCTTACTATTTTTGTTATAACTCACGTTGCAAACCATTTGCTCATTTTACACCTCCGTGTTAATATTCTTGTCATCATCCCATTACTTAACATTGATTTAGGCAAGATGGACAGCCCATAATGATTTCTTATGATTAATATCAAGTCGTCTCAAGAAGTGAACGACAATTATAACTCTTTCAAAGCTTCTAATCAATTGATATTTAGGGTACCAAGCAAGAGATGCCCCCAACTACAGAGATCAAAAGCTTGTAAGTAACAAAAAGGGTCATGATGAAACCTATATGAACTCTCACATTTTGTACGTCTCCGTGAAGCTATTCTTATTGTCAATCTATTCCTTTTATCACCGTGTGAACGAGCGAACTTCGAGGACGAAGTTGATGTTAACAGGGCAATGATGTAACAACCCTCAATTTCCAATTAGGACTACTTACTTATATTTATCTAGGTGTCGATCCCTAGAGGTTTGTTAAGAGAATTGACCTTCTAGATATTTGAAGCATAGTGATAATTGCCGTTTAGTACAGTGAAATGCCTTAGAAATACCATAGATGACTAGCTATCTTAGAAATGCCATAACCAATAACTATAATCAATCAAGCCGATCTCAAGCTACATATAATAGTTCTAATTTAACTTGACAAAATGCCAATGAATCAAAAATTTTATTTCGAGAAGTTAAGTTATATAAATAATAAGGTAAGACTCACAATTTGTGATAACAATCATAAATCTTAGGAAATGTTCAACAATCTAAATCACCAAGCTAATTAAAGTAACATTTGAATATAGAAATATAATGACCATCTTACAATACATACTTATAAACTATTGTGTACATAAAATGAGTTTAAATAATAATGAGTATATATACGTCTAACATGAGTAACGGTTTATAATAAAGAGCGAAGTAACAAATTAAAATACAAACATATATGCATATGTATATACACGGCATGCATACATACATACACACACAACTTAACAAAAATATATACAAGCAATTAACTAAATTTACATCCATCCATACAAAATATATTTATACACTTAGGAAAAACAACTACAAAATTAAAAATACAAACTTATATCCATACATACACTCCATAAATCAAAAAAAATCAAAATCCCCTCCAAAACACTACCCCAAAACCGGCCTCCCCCTTCCCAAAACACCTCACCCAATCAAATATTAACAAGTCTCTTTATTTTTACACTTCCAATGCATACTATACCCATACTTACACTCCAACTCACACTTTACACTCCCTAAACACTCCAACACTTCCCAACACACTTAATCTCTTATTTCTCTCTCATTTTTCTCTCAAAAATCTGCACATTATCATCTTTCTCTCTTCATCATTTTTGGTTCAAAGAAAATAACAAAAAGGCAAGAAAAATCAATCTAAAGTTATAGTAATAATAAGGGTTTTTAAAGGATTAAACAAGGGTTGATTCAAGATAGTTTTAAGGGTTATTTTGAGCTTGGAATAAGGGTCATTTGGAGCATAAGAGGCCACGAAGTTCCTGCCCAAAAACCATCTTCAAATCGAGTTCACCAAGGGTATAATTCTTCATCTCTTTGTTTAATCTATCTTGTTTTTGTATATACTAAAAGATCTTTATCAAAAATCACGTTTTTCTTTGATTTTCTTCTTGAAAACACACTTGATGAAGGCAAGTTGATAGAATCTTCTTCCTCATGCTCATGCATGTCAAGATCTAGAAGAATGATTCAAGGATTCAACAAGTTAAAGACCCAAAAGTGTTGTGTTATGTTAATAACTAGTAAAAATGACTTTTGCATGAAAAATGAGGACATATTTGCATATATTTATTTATATAATTTTGTATATTTTCATGGATAAACTCATTTCGATGTTAAAAGTAAGATTTAATAAAGGTTTTGTTGTTAAAAATGTTAGATCTTGACATGGATGTACATAAGTTGTGTTAAATAGGTTGTAAGAGCTTGGATTTGAGATGGATCTTTGAATGATGAGTGATGATTTTGAAATTGTTAATAATCTGGAAAATTGATGTTAATAGATGCAAAATAAAGTGAAAATTTTGTTAGTGGTAATTTAGAGGCTAACACAAGCAATCAACATCATTGGTGGGATGTATTAACCAATAAACTTTCTGACAGAATTAATCTTCTGTCTTGTAATGAATAAACTGAATATGTGAGGGCATTTTCAAGCAAAACTTTCAAAATAAAAGTTGTAGACAAAAGAGTTAAGATTAACCACCAACTGGAAATACTCAAAAATAATGAACCAAATGAAAGATATGATTTTTCTACCATAAGTGGTCAAAACTGTAATTTTGTCTGAATATTTTATGAACTTTGACAATTTTTATCTCCTAAACCAAAAGGCTCCAGGAGGTCATGCTTGGTGGAAAGTAATTTCAATGTGCCGATGACTTAAAATAATTTTGTGGTATTTTTCTGAAGGTCACATCCTTAACAACTTTTATAAAACATTTCAAGTCGCACAACAGCAACCATTCTGACCAGTTTTAGTTTGGAAATTTTTAGAGGTAGCAAACAATGCCTAAAAATTAAGTAAAAATACACAAAATTACAAGACACATATAGGTTGCTACACAAAAATCAGGAAGGTCCAAATAATTTGTCTTGACCCCAAAATATCGACCAACAATTCGTAATAATAAGGTATGAAAATAGAAAATTTAAAAGAAAACTAATCATGTATGTAATGTGCTAAAAGATGCACTAAGGGGTTAATGGACTAGCCCGGTCCAACTAATGAACCCATAAGGAACACAAATCAGTAGGCCCACTTGGCCCAATAAGCCTTATAGCCCAATAACCACTATGACCCATTAAGCATCTAACCCAAATAAGGTAAAGCCCAATAACTAATGTAAGCCCAAAATATTTAAAAGCCCATGACACTTAAGGCCCAATTGATAATGGTCCATAACACTTAAATGAATTTCATGAACCAAGTAATCGTAAGACAAATCGAGAAATATACGAGTTGAAGATAAGTGTAATCAAAATAAAACAAAGATAATTAAGTGAGATTGACATAAGTAATTATTTTAACTAAGCTATATATTGATATCACAAATGCTAATTCACGCTAAAATCGGTTACACAACAAATGATGAATAAGGATAACATAACTTAATATGGCATTTCTATATGATAACCTAGTATATCAAGTGAAACCACAAATGAAGCCAAGTTGCCGAAAATCTAACAACTTATAATTACGCATATAATGAAAGTAACCTTTTACACCATCAATCTCTACAACCAAAATGATGCGAGTGTTACCAATATACTTGGACCCCACAATTGATAGCAACATAATGAAAATGGCATTTCTAAGTGATAGCTTAAGATAGGAACTTACGTATATTAGTCCTATCGTAGGGATAGTCTTGGCTTGAAATATGATGGAGGAACATAATGGATATATGGTCAAGGAAGCTATAGATGGGAAGTACCCATTTTGGATAGATGAGTATAATATGCGGCATATCAAGGTGAGTCATAGCCCTCTTTCAAACTATTTTATGTGTTTAACTACCGGGATGAAAAACATGATATATAAATGAAATTGCTTTTATATATATATATATGAAACGATTCTTGATAATATGAATATGAAATGGAATTGTCTTGTATGTTCAATGTGATAAATGTTTTATGATGAGCTTGAGTTCTGTCAACCCGTTTTCCTTCGGTACACTACTATTTACTCCGATAGTGGAGGCCTGTAGTTCGATAGTTGCGCAACTAGGTTTCGTCCACCCACCCGGAGCGTAACGGTGGAAGGTTGGTTGCCTTTGTGATGACCCTCTCTTCCAGTCCGACCGGAGCGGTGTTCTAGCTACCTTAAATTTAAATGGTTGTCTCCATGGCACGACCCCAATTATAATTAAAGCATTTGATTGACAGCTTGTGCTATGAAATGAAATGAAATAATATATTGTTTGGACATGAAAAGGTAGTAGTAGTGGCTCAAGCATTTACTCATCAAAAATTATGTAAATTATGCCCTTGTTGTTAAATGAAATTGATATTAAATTATGCCCGTGTGGCTAAATGAAATTGATATTAATATGTTTGGATATTTTGATTTGAACATACGGTTTGGGTATCGTCCCTCATATGAAATATTGAAAGTTGTTGAAATTGGCGATATTGAAATATTGATGACCGAATGGTTTCGATGTGATATATGATTAATCATTTGATATATTTTTCCCCTCAAGAAGATTTGACAAATGAGAACTTAATAATTACCATGGATTTTGAATGTTTTAAATAACATAGTGGTATTTGGGAAAACTCATTAATATGATATGAGAATTTTTGTCGGTCATATGGTTTGGGTATTTCGAAATGTAATAGTAATCGGTTTTCTAAGTATTAAAACGGTGATGTACCAAAATTTATATAAAAACCTATGCACTCACCAACTACGTTTTCGTAGTTGACACTTTTTCTTCATGCTTTTCAGGAATTAGCATAAGATTTGAGGATTTATATGCATCATGATTATTTGCATTGCACTTTGGAGTCGAATATCAAACCTTGTGATGGGCAATGGAATCCGCCTTGATCATTGTAGTATACTATTCATGTGCTTGATATTTGTTTCGTGAACTTAATATCCAAGTATAGTGGACGCATTTATACTTGGAAATTGGTTCACATGCTTGTACATTTGTAAATTCTTTTTATCAAATAAAGCTATGGTGAATGTTATTTATAATCCTTTGTTTTGAATACTCGACTTTCTGTACATCTCATTGTTCCGCCTTAGTTGGGGTGTTACATGTAGCCGCTTACGGTCATAGACCTGGCTGAGTGAATACCATTATGAAGCCGCTTACGGTCATAGACCTGGCTGAGCACACACAGACACAGGTAGCACACACAGGGATAGGCACAGGGCACTATCGACCACTTTAAGCACACACAAACAGTGGTAGAACACACAGGGATAGGCACAAGGCACTATCGACCACTTAAAGCACACACAGACAGTGGTAGCACACACAGGGATAGGCACAGGACACTATCGACCACTTACAGCACACAGAGATAGTGGTAGAACACACAGGGATAGGCACATGGCACTATCGACCACTTAAAGCACACACAGATAATAGTAGCATACAGGGTATCATGTAGTATAGTCTATAATCGAGAGAACACTAAAGTATCCATAGTATAAGCGAATATGTAATCAAATGTATATCAAGATATGAAACCGGTTATGTATCCAAAATATGTAATAATAAGAGTTTCCAAAATATGTAATCATAAGTGTATCCAAAATATGAGATTATAAGTGTATCCAAAATATGAAATCATAAGCGTTTCCAAAATATGTAATCATAGGTGTATCCAAAATATGAGATAATAAGTGTATCCAAAATATGAAATCGTAAGCGTTTCCAAAATACGTACTCATATGTGTATCCAAAATAGGTTGCACAAAGTCATATCATATAGTACCAAAGTATATACGTTTTACTATAAAAATGATTCGTATCCTTTCAGCCCCATGAAAACATGTGAAAAGGGGATTACAAAACTCACCAGAGTGCTAGCATCAAAATTAAGCTACGCAAGATATCAAAAGCAAGTAACCGGCACGCAACAATCTGTTTCAAGTTATCATAATTAAGTATGTGTTCATTATAGGTAAACGTGCTCATAACGTGCCGCCAAGTGTTGACTAAGTTGTCCAAAAGCATACTAGTTTGACTTTGACCAGATTTTACAAGTTTGACCAAAGTTGACCAAATTACGAGTTTGACTAAGTTGACCAAATCGACTAAAGTTGACAAAGGTTGACTAAACCGACCAAAGTTGACCAAAGTTGACTAAATTGAGGTTGTAATCGAAATCCGAGGTCTCAATTGAAAGTTGGGGTCTTAAATTGAATTCGGGGTCTTATTTGAGATTTGAGGTCTTATTTCATTAAAGGACAAAATTGAAATTGAGAGTTAGTAATCTAGGGTAGTATTGAGAGGCTAAATTGAAATAAGAGGCTAAATTGAGAGGCTAAAATAAGAGGCTAGTAATCTAGGATAGTATTTTGAAATACGAGGTCACAAATGAAATACGAGGTCACAAATGAAATACGAGGTCACATTTGAAATACGAGGTCGCAAATGGAAATACGAGGTCACATTTGAAATACGAGGTCACATTTGAAATACGAGGTCGCAAATGGAAATACGAGATCATATTTGATATACGAGGTCACATTTGAAATACGAGGTCACATTTCGACGGGGTCGCAAACTGGGCTGTTCTTCCCTAAAATTCATTCTAGAAAACCCTAATCGTATCTTTCGATTTGGAAGGTGTTTTTAATATCAGATAGTACTTTTAAACTCCCTAATACGATGGGGAAACAATCCTAAAGTTGGAAACTCGAAAATGGACTTAAATCTTAAAGACCCATTTGAACAAAGTTTATAAAAAGTGTACAAAAATCCTTAAATCTCAAGATTTTGTTTATGAAATCAAACGAAACTTTGACAAAAGTTTTAATATACGTTTCTAAGACTTTTGGACATAAAAACCTCAATACTTGGTGGGTGTAGGGTGTGAATTCAAAGAAAAACCGAAAAATACCAAAAGAAGAGCATAAAAATGAGTTTTGATTTTATACCTTAAATCTGTAAAATAGATGTTTGTAGAGATATTTGGAGGATAAAAAAACAACTCTTGAAACTAAATCTAAAAAAAATAAGGTTGGACTTCGATAATATTTGATGTTTATGAAGTAATAAAATGGGTAAGAATATGAGGTAGTAAGGGAAAATGGGGTAGCAAGGTGTGTATGTTTTTGCTAGGTGGCTAACGTGATGAGAATGAGAATGTGAGGAGAATAAGACTATTTATATGTAGGGTAAGATGAAGGTTCCACGTTTGTACCTAAATACGATGCCAGACACGAATACGAGGCCACTACCAAAATACGATGCCTAAGTTGAATTACGAAGTCGTTTATGAAATACGAGGCTGGACCCAAATACGATGCTAGATTTAAAATTACGAGGTCTATTTTAAAGTACGATGTCGATAAACAATTACGAGGTCGCATTTTCAAACTTAAATTTCTATTTTGACTCAAAAGTTTTCGTGGTCAACTCACGGGTGTTACAATTGGTCATGTTCTTGAAAAACTAACACTTGGAGTGATTTTTCTTGACATCAGAAAGAAGAAGATTTTCATCAAAACGTGTGACCTTGCTTCTTACTCTGATGGAACTTTGGAATTCTATAAGAATGTGTTGTCATGTCTAAAAGGAGATGAAGAATCTGAACAGAAGAAAGCATTACTTGATCGAGTAATCAAAATGATTGATAAAAGTCTTGGTTTCAGAGAGAGCATCAGAATGTTAAGAGAAGCAAAGAAATACATGAAGTCATAAGCGTAACATAAATTATCAAATCGTAAAACGAAATACATGAACATTATCATAAGCGTTTTGCGAACAAAACTTGATTATTTTCAGATTGATTTGATGAGAAACGGTGAAGAAATCGAAGTCATAAGTTTCCACAAAAAATTACCTTTTTTTTTAACATGTTTATCCTTCACGTGCAAGTAACGTATTGGTTGGGGGTGGGGGGGGGGGGGGGGGTTGACTGTCGCTATCAATCCTTTGGTTTAGGTATGGTCCGAGCGGACTTTTACAACGTTGGGTATGATCTGAGTAAAAAGTAAACATTAGATAATATTTAAGTAATTAACTCTTTCTTGATAATTGGATTCTACCTATTGAAACAACATAAAACACACATAACAAAATAGGAAGACAACTATCCCAAACATAATAACACATTAAAGAAACACTTTAAATGATTAATAAAACCTTTAACGGTTAAGTTCCGAGTGTTGTAGTATGCTAGATAGATATTTAAAGAAGACAAAAATTAGAAACAAAAATAAAAAAATACCAACATAAAGTAAACTAATAAATCTTCTCATATATAAATAAAAGAAAATTGTTATTAGGTAATCATTTAAACTTTTTTTTATATGTGCCACCACCATGACTTTCTATAATTCATACTTTCCATATAAAAATAATATTATAACATCACATATTTATTTTCGTTTTAAGTTTAATATTTTTCAACTATTTTAATATTAATATCTATATTTAATATTTTAAATCCAACTTATTGTCTCAAATTCTTTATTATGAATGGTTCGCTCGGCTCATATATTTTAATATTTATGAAGAAAAAAAAAGTTGTGACTTTACGAGTTTTGACATCAAGTTTATCATTTTTATGCTAATTAACGTTAACAATGATTGCATGTTTTAAAATTTATAAAAAATGTCATAGCAATTCTCAGGTATCAAGTATCACCCAGGTTGATAAGCTAGTGGTTAATAAAATCAGGGTTTAATCGTTTACCAATTTACCTTTTTATTTCTACATTACCATACCAATTTACCTTTCTATTTTTCATTATTAAATTGGTTCTAATGAAATTTCAAAATTTGTACAAGTATGGTCATTCAATTAGTGCAATAATTTTTTTATGGTGCAACAATTACAAATTATAAAATTTCATTAGGCAACCTGGTCATAAAAAAAAAAGTTTATGATAAAACTGGGTATAAATGGAAAAATATATTATTGATGGACCAATAATCAACTATATAAAAATAATACAAAATGAAATTTTATAACTCAGATGTAAAATAGCCTAACTAGAAGGTTAATAGAAAAATGAAACATAAATTAAAAGTATATTTAAAAAAATCCAACATAGGTTTTTAGTTAAAACAAATACTAGATTATTACCCACATAATACGCGAGAAACCTATATAAATAATGACATGTTAATTTTTTTATAAATATCATAAATTGACAAATGTTTAACTAGGTGAGAATTAAACTATTTGGAAAACATGAAGTTACATTAGTGGTCATTTAGATTCTGGTTAACAGTGACCAGATAGTTGAAAAATGGATACATCATCTATTGGAGGTCTCGTTAAGTAAGGTTTTTGTTAATTTGGATGTCTTTCATTCACCTGGATATGTCTGCAATGTCATTGTACTTGTGTTTTTAACGTTTTGCTCTAATAATTTAGTTGTACACTAGAATTATTAAGCAATTTAATTCTCAATATATATATATATATATATATCGCATGCTGCGTTAGTCTAACTTAAAGTTATGCATAATATCATTGCAATTGTCATACATTTATTTTTCTGATATATAATTGTGATAGCTTACTATAGACTCCATATATGATTTTTAGTTTTTTATTAAGAAGGCCGGTTAAATATTTGGCCTGATTTTCGGTACATTCATATATAAAAACATTATATGATAAAAATTGTGTACAAAAATCCTTATAACAAATTTTATTCGTTATATGATAAAAATTTTATACAAAAATATAATTTAATAATAACGTATTACAATAAAAAAGAAAACTTTACTGTAAAAAATTAATTTTAAAGATAAAAAATTAATGTAAAATATAAAAGTATTAGTTTTTATAATTATATCATTAAAAAAAAATAATTATCAATGTCTACAACTTAAATAAGGAAATGATAATAATATTTATTATTTATTTATTAAAATTAAATCAATTAATCTAATAATTCTAATTAAAAGTTAAACTTCATTTAAATGTTCATACTTTTCCAATTATGAATTAAGGTTTTTTTTATATATATATTTAGATTTAGATATAATAACTATAAAATATATAAATCAAAGAGAACGGGTTAAACGGGTCGCATCCCTAGCGTCCCTAATGGAATCTAGTTTCGGCATTCTTTAGGCCTTTAGGGTAGAGCCCTACCTCTTGAACAAATAAATTGAATTTCAGGAAAATAATTGCATAGTGAGTGTTTGATGAGTATTTAGCGAGGTCCTAGGTATGGCTTCCCAAGTGGGAATTAGTTTTGGCGCTCTAAAGGTTGCAACTTCCACAAATAAACGGAATGTCGGTCAAAAAACTGCTCAATGAACAGGTGTTTGTTTGGGACTTAATAAATTAAGTCATGACTTAATCAAAAATACTTAATCCATTAAGTCATCAAAAGTGTTTGTTTCCTGACTTAATAAACAAAAAACAACTGAATTGACTTAATCCATACAGACATTAGTTATCCATTCAGTCACTTAATCAATTCAGTCACTTAATGGGTAAAAAAACAAACAGGCCCTTAGTGACGTTCAATGAGTATTTTAGCATTTGACTCGAACAAAAATATAACCTAAGTTTCGCTAGCAACAAATTTTGCTATTATTCAATTTTTTTATAGCAAAATTAAGACGTTTAAAAACTATATTTATAAATCGTAATGTCATAATATTACTTCAAGTAGCTTAATGGATGCACTTATTGCATGCTTGTCTTTTATTTCTATGTAATAACTTACTACGTACTACAATAATAATAATATATATAAAAAAATTAGCAACTAACTGATCACATATTATACTATTTAGACATTTAGTAATTGAGCTTTTAGTGTCCACACTATGCCTAAGAATAGATTTTGCTTCTATGAAGGTTTGGGACTTAGATTCAGGCATTGATGCAAACTAGAATTTGTCATTAAAAAATATGAATCATGATATGTCGCTCTGTATTTGTTGAAAATTTTAACATGGAATACAAATACATACATTAAATGTTAATTAAATGTTCACTTAGTTATTCCCTTCTAAATTTTGAGTTAATTAAATGTTATTAACATGATTCACATTTAATTAACATTTTATGTATGGAATAACATTTAATTACATTTAATACAAATTTAATTAACATGGAATACAAATTTAATTAACATTTTACGTTCATACTTTTTACATGAACCTTACCATATATATATATACACACTAGACGAAATCTCGTATGATGCAGCAGGAACGGTGGTAGCGGTGTGGTATTGACGGCTACGGGTGTTGGTGGCGGCGGCGATGTGGTTATTGATATAAAATTAATTGATATATAAATAGTAGTGTAGTTTTTTCAAGAATTAGATAGATAAATTTAGTAAATTATTTAATTAAGGGGTATTTTAGGTATGTAATTCAATTATAATAAAGAGCTTTTGAAAAAATAAAGGCATTGTGAGTTTTTTAAAAGCTTCAAAGTTTATAAAGAAAAAAAAGAAGTTGTTTACTTTATTAGAGCGTTGGCATTGGAAGCAATTTCAGTGCTTGGTGGCCGCTGCACCACCACTTAACACCGCCGCCTACACATCACCACACGTGGTGGTGAAGAAATGCGTAGTCAGACCACGCGAAAGATAGAGAGCGGGAGAGGAAAACGAGGCACACCAACGTTCTTGTTTGACTAGCAAACGGCTAGTTTTGTTTGAATATTATTATTATTATTTTTCTCTACTTCCTTTATATACATATACATCTTCTTCTTCAATCTTTCATACAACTAACCGATATTCATCTTCTTTTTACACTTTTACATACACTTTCACAAATGGATCCAAGACAAAACAAACGTGCTATGAGATCAACACGTGGAAGAGGCGGCTATGTATATCGCGGTCGAGTTAAACATGAATCCCAACCCGTTTATGGGCAACAAACAACAACTCAAAATCAACCCTCCCGCCGACAACAAATGATGCATGAATCCCAATTTGTTTATCATCCACACATGATGCTCGAGTCTCCAAATATGTAATACTCGACCAGGCCTGAAACGTACGAAATGGGCAATGTCGATATAGACTCATTTTGGTTGCCACGTGACCCACAAACCGCCCTGGATGATGACGATGATGAAGACTTAGTAGGACTTGATGGCGTTCCTGAAACACAAGATGATTGGCAAGAGAAAGAGGAAGAAGTGGTCTTGGTGCGACCCACAACAGGAAGAAGAAGAAGGTTGGGTAGGACGCCTTAGACTCAAAAAGAGAAAGAGGCACTAGCAAAGTGTTGGATTAAAGTTTCAGTTAACAAGTTAGTCGGTTACCGTCAAAAGAAGGGGGGATTTTGGAAGCGTATTCTTAAACACTTTAAAGAATTTGCACCGGGTACCGCACGCACCAAAGATCAAGTGAACTCAAAATGGAATGCTATGAATCCGTTAATTCAAGCATTCAACGGATATCATCAAGCGGCAGTATATATAGATTTCGGTTTTCATATAAATATATATATATATAGTTTTCGTTTTATGTATACATATATATATATAGTTTCTATTTTCGACATATATATATCTTGTAGACGCATATGAAGCAAAGTGGGTGCAACGATCTTAATATCCAAATAAAAGAAAATGAAGATTTTGAGAAGCAATACACAAAAACGTTCACGCACATTATGGCGTGGAACATTGTCAAAATTAATCTGAAGTGGCAAGAGCAAACATATATTGGCGTCGGCTACGAGTCGTGAGCTCGAATTTGAAAAGAAAGTCTTTCGGCTCCAACACTACTCCAACACCACAATCTAGGGGCGAAGAAATGGAATTCAACGTTCCTTTACCGTGTCTTGATAAGATCCTGCTCCATCCCGCCAATCAAAGGGTAAAAAGAAGGTTACCGGTGAAGAATCAAGCCGTAGTTCGATACGTGATACCTTATCAAGCTATACTGCCGAGAAGATGAGTATACTGAAGGGGCAATTTGAGGTTCAAAAGAAGAAAGAAGAAGAGCATTTCAAGTTTCTTGAAGGCGAAGAGTACAACCGTGACACGAAGTTTATTAGATCCTCACGATAATATCCCCAACCCGTTATTCAAGGAGTTTATCATCAACCGCAAACACGAGATATGCCAGAAACGCGGTTGGCCATGTAATTTGTAGGTTTCTGTTATAATGTTTTGTGTCTTAGGTTTTATGTTTTTTGTAGCCGAACTTTTTTGTTTATGTATTGTTTTATTTATGTTTTATATTTTAATATGTTTTAATGTTTTATGTTTTATATATGTTTTAAATAAAATAAAATTACCTACTGTGTCAACTCGTCATTCGTGAAAGTTAAAAGTTTAACGACTATGCATGTTATCACTTTAAAGTTCATTTATTAGATAAAACATAACAAACATCTAGTTTTATTATCTTAAGACAATTCATGTCAACTTCATTAATTGTTCAATCAATAAGCTAAACAAGTGTTAAATAATAGGAATGATTGATTAGAACAGACAATTCTTTGTCAATTTTGTCTTATTAAATTTGAAAATACAATATATTAGTTTAACAAGATACATGCCTTCCAAAACACTTTGAGACACATATTCAAGGGTACAACTTTCTGTCTTATGCTTGTAGATCTCTCAAGATTCAAACTTACAAATTAATTAGTTGATTTATAACAAGTGGAACATGAACACATATTACCTAAATAATTGATCACTCCACTGGGAAAAATGGATAAACTATTGAGTATTAACCAAGGACAAAGCTAATAAAGATGCTTCTAACTAAAATTCAATATTTAACACTACGAAATAGAACACAAATAGATAATATTAAATATCCATTGTTCTGTTTGTCATTTTCTAAAGTTCATGTCTCTACTCTTTGGCTGATCATAATCATAATATATTGTTGTATACATACATGCATAATAGAGAAATATTAATAACATTGACTAGTTGTGGTATAACTCCAACCATTTCTTTTCTAGGTACCTTTTAACAATAAAAATACAATCTATTACATCAATCCTCCCTCCCTCCCTCTCTACATCCATACCAACCCCACAACATATCCTTTTACAACTTTGCCCCTTCCTTACTTTCCTCTTTTTCAGCAGCTGTACAAGCACACACATTGACAGCTCCTCCTCATTTTTCTAACACAAATACACTACATCCAGGGGTAGGACTGCTAACATACATTTGACTTTTTCTTTTTTTTTTTCTTACTTTTTGGTTTCTATAACAAGCTTTGTTCCAATGGTATCTTTAGTTCAACTAAAATATAAAGTGCTACAAAAGAGAAATGTAAGGGAGGCAGGACTTAAAGACCTTTTTTTACTGCATTCTTTTTACCTATATAATCTTGTATTGTAGTAAGTAGTATCGGTGGAGACACAGGTTGGTGGTGGTAACGGCGGTCGTTATTGTTGGTTATGATGATTCCACTAAAGATCTCATCTGGGTATCCTTTGTTGTTATCTATTTATATATTTATATTTATATTTATGTTCTTCCTGCAAAATATACAAAGCATATTGGACTATATACATAAGGAAAATGAACATGCATTAAAAAAAAAAAAAAAATTAGTTTTCTGAAATGTAACTATCTTTGACCGAATGTCTATAGTAGGAAAAAACTAAAGTCATGTGTATTATATGTAAGCAACTTGAAAAAATACTTATTGTATGTACATACAATACACACAACTTTAGTTATTTCCTATTATAGACATTCGTTCCAAGTTTCTTACATTCGAGGAAACTAATCTCCATAAAAAAAAAATACCAAGTAGGAAAATAAGGTAAAGTATTGATGCACTTACCTAAGCTAAGGAAGCTAAAAAACACGAACTAAACGCTACATTCCGATGGCACCCTGGCCCGAAGAAAACCTACAACACCAAAACCAATGTGGTTAACCAACATGAACCCAGAAGATAAGTTTAACAGAATAAAGAGCTGCATTTTACCTAGGAAACTGAAAGTAGCATGACTTGAGTGAAGCCAAATCCAAAGTTGAACTGGCAGGAAGCAACGGCGAGGTGATCAAGTTGGTGCAAGACGGAGACGAAGAAACAGGGGTGTTGTCATCATTTGAGAAAAAGGTACCGCATTCATCTGATGCTTTCGGTGAAGCAAAAAGGTTATCAGGTAGATTGTGCTCCAGGCTGCAGATAATAATCAAGTTTAGTAATGTTGAGCTAATTCAAGTAAAATCATATTGTTTCTCAAAATGGTATGATTATGATTATACCTATCAGGTAAATCAATTTCTTCTTCATGATGAGGGCTTGCTTTTCCACTGCTATTCTCATCTTTCAACTCCAATGATTCCTTCTCTTTATCATTCTCTTTCTCTTTCTCTTTCTCCTTCTCCATGTTTACATTTTCCTCCAATGGATCATCAAGAACTTTTATAGTTAAAGGAGTCACCATTTTTGAAAGCAAACCATCCTCTACAATAAAGCAAAAACAACAATGTTTTAGATCATTGTAACAAACAATTCCATTTTCAGTTGCTACCAATAAATGAACGGTTTGTTATGTACCGGAATCAGGACTGGAGCTGCTACGGCTATCAGATGCAAAAACGGAGCGGTTGAGATAACTTGGCGAGTAACTTGGAGAGAAACACGTGGGCGAAGGAATGACCGAACCAGCAGATAGCGCACGGTGGTGGTGACTTCTTTTCACGTCGAGAAGTTGCAGATCCATGATCCGACGGTTCTGAAGCTCGATCGCGTGTTGCAAGTCTGCCTGTTCCTCCAACTTTTTCCGCCATAGCAGATCCTGACTGTTGTACAGCATTCTTGCCCCTGTGTCATATTTTCAAACAACATTAGAACGTTTTATGAAACAAAATCCATATCAAAAATCTGAATGACAAACCAACATACCAATCTGTAGATCGAAAGGATCGCGGTTATCATACCCCGTGGGGCTATCCATTTGATGATGCTGTTGTTTCCTAAACTTCTCAGGCACTTTCCCCTTTTCCTTGTATGGTTTGACAAGCACTCGAGCGTCACAGACAAAATGCGGGTTCCCTTTTGCGAGTATCAGCTTAACAGTTTCGGCATACACAAAGGTCACAAATCCAAACATTCTCTTTTGCTGGTACGGAATCCGAACATCTTGAACCGGCCCGAACATACTACAAAACAGCAAGAAAAAAAAAATACAAGACTCAAAACAAACAAATAAACATTCAAATGACTAGCGACTAGGAATAAAAAAAAAAAAACGAACCCGAAGTAATTCGAAACATCCTCTTCCCTAAAAGTACTATCCGCCGGAAAAGTTAGGTAGATTTGTCTCGAACCCGGGTTCAACATACCCATTGAAAAATCGTTTCGGTCGAGTCTAGATCGACCGAACTTATTCATTTCGTCCCCCATCATCAATGCAGCCGCAGCTGCAGCCGCCATTCTCGGACTATCCGACTGCAAAGACTGCTGATTCATTAAAAAGTTCATAGATTTCGGACTATTCGGAAATGGAAAGTTAGGGGACGAACCGCCCCCACTTCCGCCACCAGCAGCAGCCATCAACAACCTCTGCTGGTGTGCGGATTTTGACCGGAGCAGTTCCTGGCACTGCTCCATCATATCAACCTTGTTTAATGAGCCAATGGCCATGGCGGCCATATCGGCTTCATTTTCGGTGTGAGAAAACCGGCAACTGGCTCCATTTTTACAATACCCTTTTGCAAAATACAAACATGGCTTCCATCCATTAGCATCATCAGCACTTAGATATATATCATTTACTGATGAACTTCGGCGGTGTGGCCCACCACCGCCGGAACCACCCCATGGCGAAAACACCTCGCCATCATCAAGAAATGAAAGTTGGTCTTGAATTTGTAATTCATCAATCAGATCAGGCTCAGTGGCAGCTCCTCCATAAAAAGGCGGAGCTGCAGAATTCAAATGATGGTCTTCGTATCCCGAATTTGACCAGGACGAGGACAAACTCGGGATACTTAAAGGCGATGGAAGGTTAACGCTTCCACCGTTGCCAGCCCTCGAACCGCCGAATGAGTTGTTTGAATTCTGACGACTAAATGGTGAAGGTGAAGATGGTGTTGAAGGTGTGGAAGGCGAAGAAATGCCGAGTTCTTTTCGAGCTTTTACGATCACGGTGTGAACTAATGATTCCGGGCCAAAAGCTAACCGGATCATTTCTTTCTCGCCGTGATCCTGGATTAACAAAAGACCCATAATTTTGGATGCATATTCTGGGTCTAAATTTTGGATCCTTGTAAACACAACTCTTGTTGCTTCATATGAATCCATTATGATTATCTTGATTTGTTTGTTTGTTATTTAGTGTTTTTGCAACACTATAAACAAGTAGTTGATGGAGAATTAATTGCTTGTTTCTACTGTTCCTGTAAAGGAAACAAAGCAAAAGTTGAACAACATACTTAGCTTCAAGTTAAAACAAAAACAAAACACCAAAATTAACAAGAAAGCTTGCATTTTCATTGGATTTTTTTACTTGATTTGTAAAACTCAAGAAAGAGAAAGTTAATATATGGAAAACCCATGTTAAGAAACACTCAAAAACAGTTAAAACCTAAAGAAATCCACTGATGTTTCCATTTTTACCTTAAAGTTCATAAACAAACAAGAACAGTAAATTTAGATATACCCATTAAAGAAAGATTGAACCTTTTTACTTCATTTGAAATTACCCACCAAAAAAGAAGTTAATTTTAGATAAGAAAATTTGCATTTATACTTTCTTGAACTTAAAAAGAAGCAAGAGAAAGAAAAGTTTTGAGTTGTGAAGATTGAAAAAATGGAACACCTATGAAAGCTGGTTTCTTTTTGCATTTGTTCAAAGTGAAAACAGTGTTAAGTTGAAATATTTCTGCAAAAAGATAGATGGAAAACAACACTAGAAATTTTTTTTATAAAAGTTAATCAAGAAAAAGCAAGAAACCATTCTATGCCCTTTTTTTTTCATTTACTTTTTCTCTCTCTCAAGAAATTGGTTTTAGTTTGGAAGCAAAAAAAAGTAAGTTATCAATCTTACCCATAAATGAGAAGAAAATAAGTCAATTGTTATTCGGTTGGGATGATGATGGTGATGATGAGCTGAAGCAAATCTATAGCTAAATATAGGGGCAAAGTTACTGAAAATGATCATGAAAATGAAATGAAGTTTAAAGGCAAGCCAATCAAGCCACTTTCTGAAGGTTATTTGCTATTTATATATAATAAAGTGATGATGAAGAGGCTTGCAGAAGAGGTAGAATAATCAATTTGCTTTGGAGTTGCTGCTACTACTGCTATCAAAGAGGTTGATTTCCAGACTAATAATTACTCGTATAATAAAGCACTCAGACAGTACCTTTGTTATGTTGGTTTCGGTGGGTATGTTGGAGAGAGAGAGAGAGACATTAACCTCTCTTCGATCTCTTCTATTGTAGTCTGATAATACAAGTGAATTTTACATGTGACCCTTAAAGTTAAGGTCAATGTTAACTTGTTAATATGAGTACATGTTTAGATCATCTCTAACAAAAAATTAATAATAAAGTAACGCCCAAATGCCATATTTTTTGAGTTTTGGGCATAGTTATCGACTCGTAATTTTCGACTTGACTCGAAATCTGATTTTTTGATTCGTGTTTCGAAACGTGACTTGAATCGTAAAAGTTATGATATTTGATAATTTATAATTTTATAATTATATATAAGTATTTGTTATAAAATATAATATTTTATTGATACATTTAGCTAAAAATAGAAAATACTATTAAAATAATGTCAAATTAATAGCAACTAAAAGAGTTAATTTATTAAAAAAAACAAATTTGAAAAAAAAAAAGTTAAAATTTGTGACTCGTGACTCAGAGCATGACTCGAACCGACTCGCACAACAAAACACGAGTCATGTTACAAGTCTGGAGCAAACACGAGTTGTCCGCCGATTCGACTCGTTTTCACCTTGTTTTGACTCGACTCATACGAGTCGACTCATAACTTGTACGAGTTTGACAACTATGGTTTTGGGTTTCAATATTCAGGTTGAGATGTAAACCGTCTTAGTCCTATTTAAGTAAAGAGACTTCTTTCAGATTTTCTACTAAAGGTAAAGAAAAACCTCCCGTCAATGAAAAATCTACCGTTTTCACTAGACATGATAATCGAACCCTTCACTTCTACCTCAAGAGACAAAAACTCCACTACTTGATTCAACCCAGTTGGTACTTTTAGATCATCATTATTGTTAACTTAAATAAACATTTCTAATTAAAAATATTTTTAAAATTTTTTTTATTAATAGAGAACATGACTTTTTTAATAAATGAATTGAAGTTTTTCTATTTATTAATGAATAGAAACACTCTCATTCATCTATATATAATTATAATAATGATTATCTTGTTAAAATGTTTTTTAAAAACTATTTACCATTAACATTAATGCGTTTTTTATAGGTTTTTATAACAAACATTTACACAACTAAACCGTTGAAGATGCACTGAGCATACCTTTTTTTTTCACATCAGGCTTTCATTTATTTTTTAATCAAATAAAAATAATAAAAATAATAAATGTACTTCCCCTAATAGCTCAATGCATTTCAGAGGTTTTTATCAGTTATTTGAAGTATCTGACATCCGCATTTCAGATGATTCAAAATTCGAGTAGTAGATTTCAAAATCTGGATACTTGAGATTTATTCTTTTGAAAACTAAAATTTTCATAAAACTAGAAAATTGGTCAAAACACACTGTGATTTGAACTTAACACAATGTGTTTTCCAAAAACCATTGTTGTGAAACTCGACCGATAGAACTGAGTCGGATCGTGTATCGGCCGACTGACGATACAAGTTTGTCATACTCGGTCTGAAAATCAGTCAAGGTTCCAGACTCGGGTCAACTTGCTCAAGACTCGGCTGTATCGGTCAAGATTTGGCTGTATCAGTCAAGACTCGGTTGTTTCGGAGCGAGTCAAACCTCTTTTTTCTTTTTTTTTTTAAAAGCTTTTATCAATTATGTTAGTGTTTTGAACATTTATATTTAAGTTGAAAAATTATGTTGTTTAAGTTTGAAGTTATATATATTAAAAAAATTTCCAACATATAATTTCTAAATCAATTATTTTATACATACAAAACTCACTATTCACCGATCTGATTCCGATCTGATTTTTAAAAAATCCTGACTCCCCCCTCGCCGTCCGATCCCGATTCTCGAGTTCCGCAACCTTTCTAAAAACACACATTGTGTTAAGTTTCAAATCATAGTGTGTTTTTTATAGCGCGTGAAAACCAGAAAACTGGTCAAATACATTGTGATTTAGCCAATTTTCTAGTTTTCACGGAAATTTTTAGTTTCAAATGAAAATCTATATTTGTAAACTACAAGATCTTGAAATATAATTATAGCTTCGTTGGTACATCTCAAATGATATTGTATAACTAGAGTTGTGATCAGGGGAATCTTAAAAATTTGGTGAAACCCAAGGGCTAAATGTCAGCCCTTGGATTAGCTAAAATAGAAGGTGGAGATCAGATATAAAATTAACTAAATGAGGGGTGTTTTCGTCAATTAGACTATGAACATTAGATCTGATATCTCAGATCTCGTATCTCTCTTTCTCTCCCACTCTCTAAAAGCCTAGTCAGAAACCACCACTACCAAATCAATCCACCAACCTCCACCACCAAATCAATCCTTCCCAAACTCTCCGTCTAAATTCTCTGATGACAACCGCTTCTATCGTCAACCTTTAGTAAACACCATCTCCATTATCCCCATTCCAATCAGATTTGTTGCAATTTGGTGTTTTATTCATTTATTGTAGCTAGATTAGATCCATTTGTTTTTTTAGTAAAAAATGGATAAACAATCCATTTTTATGGCAAGATTTTTTGTTCTTTTTTGTGATTTTTGTTGTTTATATGATGAGAAGTTGTAAATTTGGTTATCGTTGGTTAGAAGTTCTTAGATGACTTTTGCTCACAAGGTGTTTGATGAAATATCTAAACCAAAATGTATGTATCGAATCATATATGATTATATATATATATATATTTACTAATTATACAGTTAATCATACTTGATTGGTCAAGAAAATCACATTTAATATGAAATCAAGCACATTCAAGTATATAATCAAATTTGGTTGTGTATAGATTTGATGATATAAATTCCATTTGTTAGTGTAAATATATGAACAAAATCAAATTTGATTTTGTACAGTTACAATCTAATTTGATTATGTAAGGTATCTGTGTTTGTATTGTTTTATGCTTAAAATCAAATTTGATTATGTTAAGCTATGAAGATTTTAACTACATGTATGTGCAATACTTTATGTTTAGAATCAAATGTGATTATGTAAGCTTTATGTATCTATGTTGTGTAATTTTATGCTTAAAATCAAATTTGATTATGTGCATCTTTATACTTTTTAAGGTATCTGTGTTTTTATAAGTTTATCTGTGTACAATCAAATTTGATTTTACATTGCAATATACTCGTATTGTTTTCTATATATATGGATCGAGTGCTGAAAAGAGCAGTAGAAGGGAAGCATTTTTGATTTTGAATATAGTTGATTTTGTATATGTTTTTTACAATGTATGCGTAAAATCAATTTTGATTTTGAATAGTTCATTATGTATATGTTTTTCGCACTATATGCGTAAAATCATATTTGATTTTGAATAGGTTTCTTTGTATGGAAGCCATTTGCTTTGTCTCAATGTACTGCTATACATATTTTCTTGATAATGTATGTCTAAAATCATATATGATTTTGAATATGTTTAATGATACCGAACTCATTTGTTTTGTCTAGATGTATGAATAAAATTAAATATGATTTCGTATGGGTATTTCACACTGTATGCTTAAAATCACTTTTGATTTTAAATGGGCTTCTTTGTGTGGAACTCCTTTGGTTTTGTCTCAATGTGTTAGGTTTTCCACAATGTATGCGTAAAATCATTTTTGATTTTGAATATAGTTGATTTTATATATGTTTTTCACAATGTATGTGTAAAATCAATTTTGATTTTGAATAGTTCATTATGTATAGGTTTTTCACACTGTATGCGTAAAATCATATTTTGAATAAGTTTTTCACACTGTATGCTTAAAATCAATTTTGATTTTGAATAGGTTTCTTTGTATGGAAGCCATTTGATTTGACTCACTTTGATATGTAAAATCATATATGATTATTGTTTTTGACATGTATATTTTCATATAGTTCCCGTGCTGAAAAAAACACTTAAAACAAATGTTACACAAACATTTCAAACACAAGATGGATTGCAGTTTTTTGTGTCAATAGTTGATTATAAACGACAACCAGTGTTTGTAAAAAAGTATGGAAAACTTGAAAACTGTCGGAGAAATTGCAACAAGTGTGGAGGTACGAGTCACAACAACAGGATATGTGGAAAGAAGAAACAATAAGTAGATGAAAACATGGATACTGAAGGAGCTACAAACAATTAGACAAGGATTTTTTCTTTATTATACATGTTTAAAATTTGTTAGGTCCAGATTTACCGGACTCTTTCTAGACGAGAAGACTGGAGCCCTCTGAAGATTTGTCCAGAAATTATGCTGGAAAGAAATATACCCTGGTAGTTGTTGATGAATACTCCAGATTTTGTTGGGTAATATTTCTTAGATCAAAAAGTGAAACTGCTGTTGAAGTCATCGCTCTTATCAAGCAAATTGAGCTCAAGTACAAGCGAAAGGTGTGTCAGTTAAGAAGTGATAATGGGAAAGAATTCCAGAATGAAACTCTAGAGAAATTATGTACTGACACTGACATCTCTCATAACTTCTCATCAGCACACACTCCAGAGCAGAATGGAGTTGTAGAAAGAAAGAACAGAACGTTGATAGAAGTTTCCAGAAGTATGCTTGCTGAATCTGGTCTTCCAAAAATGTTATGGGCTGAGGCAATTTCAACTGCCTGCCACACCTAGAATCGTTCAGTGTACGTGAAGCGACACAAGAAGACACCCTGTAAAGTGTTAAGAAATAGAAAACCAAATATTGGTTAGTTTCACGTTTTTGGATGTCCAGTTTACATCCTGAACAACTCCAGTCAGTTTGGCAAATTTGATGCCAAAGCTGATGAAGGATATTTCTTAGGATATTCAGCCATTCGCAAAACTTTCAGAGTGTATAACAAGAGACTGAAAAGAGTCCAGGAATAAATACACGTCACATTCGATGAGTCAAATGAAGCAATCAGTAAAAAAAAACCAACCTTTATTTCTTCCCCAGAAAATCCAATTATCTTTTGTGAATTAGATCCTATCAACTACGATAAAGATTCATCTGAAGAAGTTTCCAGTCATCCTGACTTGGAACCAGTGCAAATTGAGAAATCTCCCAGTAGTACTCCATTTTATCCTTCAATAAGTTTCAAACTACCCTTTGAACTTGTTATTGGATCAGATGTTCGTACTACACCTCCTGTATCAGCTCCAATTGATTTTGAGACAGTAATTCAAAAAATGCCTTTAAATGAAGAATTTCATGATGCAAATCGTGATCTTACAGATCCTGATGAAGACGTTGAAGTTGTCTGGCAAGATCCTATTCCAGAAAATCAATTGAATTCTTGCACTGATATTGTGTTCGTAACAATCCTGGTCAATACTCTAAATGGACTAAAGCTCATCCAATCGATCAGATTATTGGTGACGCCAGTAGAGGGGTTCAGACCAGATGTGCCTCCAGTGAACAGTGTTTATATGTCAGCTTTTTATCACTGATAGAACCGAAGAAGATTGACGAGGCAATGGAATATCCAAGCTGGGTGATTGCTATGCAAGAAGAGCTTCACCAGTTCGAACGAAATAAAGTTTGGTATCTGGTTCCATTTCCAGTTGGCAAGATAGAACCAATTGAAACCAGATGGGTCTTCAGGAACAAGGTAGATGAAAATGGCCACGTTGTAAGAAACAAGGCCAGATTGGTAGCACAAGGATACGTCTAGACAGATCTTGATTTTGATGAATCATTTGCTCCAGTGGCTAGACTTAAAGCCATCAGAATGATCTTAGCATTTGCTGCTCATCACAAGTTCAGAGTCTACCAGATGGATGTAAAGAGTGCATTTTGAATGGCGAATTAAAAGAAGAAGTTTATGTCAAGCAACTACCAGGCTTTATTGATGAAAAGCATCCACACTGGGTATATCGTCTGGACAAGGCATTATATGGTCTCAGACAAACTCCACGAGCCTGGTATGACACTCTGACTAAACACTTGTTGAAAAATGGCTTCATAAGAGGTGCAATTGACAATACCTTTTTTATTCTTCGTGAAAAAGGTAATATTCTGCTCGTACAAATTTATGTTGATGATATTATTTTTGGTTCTACTAATGAAAACATGTGTAAGAAATTTTCAAAAATCATGTCCTCTGAATATGAAATGAGTTTAATGGGTGAATTAACATATTTTCTAGGACTCTAGATTAAACAAACCAGTGATGGTATTTTTATTAATCAGAAAAAATATGTTAGGGATATTTTAAGAAAACTTGATATGAATTCTTCACCATCTAAGACAACTTCTATTTCTGCACCACTGACCATGGATTCTGATCCTAATGGAAAACTAGTGAACTCTACTGTCTATAGAGGCATGATAGATTTACTGACGTATTTAACTGCCAGTAGACCAGATATAATGTTTGCAACATGTCTTTGTGTTAGATATCAGTCTAATCCAAAAGAATCTCATATGTCTGCTGTTAAACACATACTAAAGTACCTTAAGGGTGCTCCCAGTCTGGGCCTTTGGTACCCCAAGGGCTCAGGTATGGATCTAATGGGTTATTCAGATTTAGATCATGCAGGTTGTAAGATAGACAGGAAATCCACTGCTGGTGGATGTCATTTCCTTGGTGGCAAACTGGTGAGCTGGACAAGTAAGAAGCAAACTTCAGTTTCACTATCCACTGCTGAAGCTGAGTATGTATCTGCAGCCAGTTGTGCTCAGATACTCTGGATGAAGAACCAGTTGCTTGATTATGGTGTTAAATATTCGAAAACGCCAATATTTTGTGATAATAGCAGTGCCATTGCTATCTCAAACAATCCAGTCATGCACTCCAAGATAAAGTACATTGATGTCCGGTATCATTTCATTCGTGATCATGTTATGAAAAATGATATTGAAATCCATTTTATTCCAACTGACAAACAATTCGCTGACATTTTTACTAAACCACTGGATGAGAAAACTTTTCAATATCTTGTTGGTGAGTTGGGAATGTTGAACCCATAATCTGGAACCTTGTTATGAACGCCTTGTGACACTGGCATGGTTCTTTGATTCTAGATTTATAAATCTATACCAGCTTGGTTATCGAACGTCTTTGTGTACTATCTTTGCATTAATAGATTTATGGATCACCATTCCAGGGGGAAGACTCGGACCAAATT
This sequence comes from Erigeron canadensis, assembly GCF_010389155.1. Classification (NCBI taxonomy): domain Eukaryota; kingdom Viridiplantae; phylum Streptophyta; class Magnoliopsida; order Asterales; family Asteraceae; genus Erigeron; species Erigeron canadensis. The sequence continues at coordinate 21,304,538 of NC_057769.1, forward strand.
TTTGTCCTTAAAATTTCTTAATTTTTGGGGGAGTTTATTAATTTATTTTCCCACTAGAGAAACTTTTCTAGAAAATACAACTTGAACTTTGTAAATGTGTCCCTCTCACTGATATTTAGATAGTTGACGTGCGTGTTTGAGGTGACGTCAGTTGCCTTGTAAATGTGTCCCTCTCACTTATCTTTATGTTTTTGTTGTACATGTTTGAGGTCTCCAGGGTACTTTACTGGAGTGTCCCTCCAGTATACCATTTAATGCATACTTCACTGAACTAATCCATCAGTGCTATTGAAGTGACCAGCCATCCTCCAGATGCATTTAAATTGAGTCATGGTTGTCAGTCATTACATGTGTTTACTTTATGCTAGTGCGTGCCACATATGCAAACCTTTTCATGGATATTTATTTTTTTATCCTACGTGGCACGCCATTTCAAAATAATAAGTGGGTTTTGTTACCTTGGGAAGATAAAAAGTGCAAATTGGTAGTTTTTTTGTTGGCTGTCAACCTTCACACATTTATGGGTGATGGGAAACATTAAATACGGATGTCAAAACCGATCAAAATTGTTTTGAATTATTTCAAATTAATCGTTTTGAATTTCATTTTCTCTCTCCTATATAACTTCCGTTTTCACTATCATTTACATTCACTTCATAAAATCATTTACTCCCAAATCTCTCAAAATTCCATCATTTATTTCTTTCTTCATTTAATTTCCAATCATCATCATCTCTCATCATAAATTCATCAGACCTTCGGTAATCCTAATTTTTCAGTTTCATCTTTACATCTACTAATGGCTCCAAAACCATCTCCTAAAAATCTCTTAGCCGCCGAGTATACACTGGTCGCCGCTGTAAAGAAAGCCAAACACATCAATCTTGAGGCCAAAGTTATCAGAATAAATATGAATAACTGGATGGCTAACCTTACAAGCAGTCATCAAGCCACTTCCACCATAGGACGACTGAATGCCTTCTTTCTCAGTAGTCGTCTCTATGGTGCGCTAACTCTTAATCCGGGCAAGATGTACCATGATTACCTTTGTGAGTTTGGTACACTGTCGTGTATGTAGAAAAAGATGAAGCTATCTACTATACACTCAAACAAGGCACCAAGGCTTTCTCTATCACTGTTGACTCTCTCAGAGATGCTCTCGGAATGGCATATCTTGATGAAAATGAATTGGCCATCACACTTCCATCTGGCATTAATACAAGGGAAGTATGTAGATTGATGGGCCATACTGAAATGGTTGATGAACTTGGACAGTTGCTCAGAAAGGGTACAGTATACATGAGTAAATTGACAGACTCATGGAGATACTTTTTCACCCACTTAGTTGAATGTTTGGGTGGCAGTTCTGGAGGGTTAGATCAAATAAATCAAACACAACTCCAGATTGCTTACTACTTGTGGCATGGGTACAGGGTGGATTTTGCTCAGATCTTTTTTGATTATTTTGTAGAAAGACTGAAGGCAAAAGGTAGAAAAGCCTTCATACCATTCATTCGTTTTCTTTCCATTATTTTTAAGAGATCCCTGGGTGATGAATATGATCTAAATACAAGTCATTTTTCTGTTTGTGAATATTTAAGGGACCTCACCCAACTAACATAAAAAACAAATGAGGTTGATATTCCTTCTGTTATGATTTATCAATTTAGAATAAAAGAAACTAATGCATCATCACCAGATGAGTCAGGAGAGGCTTCAGGCAGGCCTCAAAATAATGAGGGACCTATTGAAGTCTTCATTGTTGAAAGGGTGACACCAATTACCCAGGTGGCTCCTGACCCACAACACACAAATGTTAATATTCCATCAAACCCCACTAGACCAAGAAATAAAACACGACGTCTTAGGAGAGATGGTGTTTTGGTCACATCTCGTAGTACCAAAGCCAGCCATCCAAAATCCTCCCAATAGGTTTCTGGAGATGTCAATCTAAGAAACCTACAAGCAACCACTTCCAACATTCTTGTAAGAGGAAGTGGTGAAGAGAACAGAGAGTCAACCCAACTCTCAATAGAGTCCGTGTCTGTACAAAACAATGAAAGCCAAATCTCTGACACAACTCTAGCACAAACTGGGATGACTGGAGCTTCACCTCTAGTTATTCCAGTCTCAACTTCTTCGGCAGGTGATATAATGAATGAGGATGGGTCATTGATTGTTGAGGAGAATATTAATGTTGAAAGGGAAGGAAATTTGGAGCATGAGGCTCAGATTGATTTAAATCAAATGGTGGAAAACGTACAAGTGGATGACTAGACAGTTGGGACCGGCCCATATTGGGATATGGAAGATTCCCCAATGTTCGAGGGAAATGACGTTGACGTTAATATGAATTTTCTGGGTGATGACGTTGTATATACAATTGAGTCACTCACCCAGTCCATTCTATCTAATATGCCACCACCTCCACCACCAGAATCAACAACTCCAACTCCAACTCCAGAATCCATCTTTGCACCACCAATCATTTCAACCACAAATCCTTCAGTTTCACCTTTCCAAACCACTGAGCCTGAAGAAGATCTGGCAACTCATAATGCATCCGAAATTATTCCAAGGGTGTTGCCAGTTTCTTCCATCACCAGAACTGAAAATCCTTCAGGTGGTCTCTCCACTTCTTCTTCCACCGAGGTCCAAGGCCTTTTTGATAAAGTGGCAGACTTGGAGAGATCCATTCAGTCATCTTCTCAAGTTGTTTCTGACTTCATGTCCATAATTTCCAATAATATGAAGTCAGAAATGAATGTTTTTGCTGGTAATGAGAAAATGGTCTTCGAGAAGTTGGATGAACTGGTAATGGCCACAAACAAAAATTCAGAAAATATCCAAGTGCCAGTCCAGGAATTGAAGGAAAATCTGGTGACTTCTGTCCAGACTGCTCTGAAAACAGAAATTGTGAAGCCACTAGCAGATATGACGGATGAAGTTCAGAAGTTGACCACCAAGATTGGTGAATTGGAAAGAAGGCCAACCCTAGACCACGATACTGTTGTCAGCACCCTAAGTGATGAAATTGTTAGAAAATTCAGGGGGAACATGTTGAAGGAAATATCTGAAGAAATATATGGGTCTGTCTTAAGATGATTGATAACCAGTTGCCTATACACTTTCCTCAGGACATTGAAATTATCAAAAAGGAAGTGATGTTACTTAGGAAAACTGTGAATGCCTTCTCTCTAGTGGCTGGAAGAACTTTTGGCTCGTCTGACAGGCACAAACTTGATCAAGTGTGGAATCATTTCCAGCCTGGAAATGCTTCCAAGGGGGAAAAATCTGCTGAAATTCTCAAGGATGTTTCTAGTGCAATTAAGGTGGTTGCTAGAGCAATTAACAAAGCTTTCACTTCACATGTCAAGGTGTATGAAACTCAAGTGACTGGTACTGATGCCAGTGCATAATTAGCACAAGAAGCACTTGGCACTGAAGCCATTGCCCAGGTTGATGAAGATGCTGCTGAAATTGATGCTAGTGAGCCAGTATTTGAAGAATTCCCAGACATCCCAACCACACTAAAAAGGATTAGGCGACAACATGTGGTGTCTGGAGGAGAAGTTGAAGAGGTTGAGGAGTTCGCCTCTACTGATGAGGCCAAGGTAAAAAGACTGGAGCAAGAGTGCATCATGATTGAAATCTGGAAGAAAAATTTGAAAGATGACTTGGTTGCTCACAGATTGGAAATGGCCAAAGTTGGGACTCTGGATTCGTATAATGCTGGCAGGTTAGGCATTCATGTTGAAATATACAAACAGATGAAGGAGGATCCCAAAGTTCATAAGTATCTGGCTGCCTTGGATGATATTCACGTTCAATCCATGTATGCCCAGGTGGAACAAGTGTATGATTGAGAAATCTATGGGGTAAGCATACTAGATCTCATTGCCCAAAGAAAGAAGGAGCTGATGGATCTCCAGAGTCAAGTAAGGAAGAATGCTACTGCTCTGGAGAATGAATATAGAAGAAAAATCAAGGGTTTGCCCAAGGCTCCTGCCAGACAAACAGAGGCTACCAGAGATGCAGATCTTAGCACCTTCATTCCTTTGAACACTTCTGAAAGAATTAATAAGACAAAAATTCAAGAAGGTGTTGAGTAGAGAAGAGTGTCCAAGGAAACTGAAGAATTGGTTCTAACTGTCAAGACAAGAGAAAGGTATGATTATTTGATGTCTTATAGAGTTGATTCCAGAACAATTCAAAGTGCTGAGATCCAACTTGCAGAAAATCATGATAACTTCTCAAAGTTTCATGTTAAGCTTTACAGAGATGAAAAATTCACATATGAAAGGAAGAATACTTCTGTAAAGGCTTTTGGTTGGTCTGAACTTAGAGAGATTGGTCTTTCTTTCAGAGGAAAATATGTGTCATCTGATGTTAAATATTTCATGAAGAGGATCAGTAAAGAATGGGCTAGGAAGGCTCAGATGGAAGTTGGTTTAGGCTTAAGAACTGCAGAATCCGTACCATCATCTCCATCACACAAGAGAAAGGCCACTGAAGAAGCTTCTGGACACGCTGAAAAGAGAAGGGCCTAACTCTTTCATCATTTACTTGTATTTGTAATTTTCTTTAAGTAAAATTTGTAACTTTTCACCAGTTGATGTCTGTATATATAAGTTGCAAGTTTTATTTTCACAAGTATTTGATCAGATTAAGTCTAGCAAATTAAAATGTATAAAATGGAAGCACTGATGATCTATAAAGTGTTTTCCAATAACTTAAATTTAGACTTAGTCAAAATTTCAAGGATTTTTCAAGCACAAACTAGTATAGATAAAATCTTGAAAATCCTTGCATAATTTCTAAACAAATAGGGGAAATTTGTTAGGTCCAAATTTAACGGACTCACTCCAGACGAGAAGACTGTAGCCTTCTGAAGATTTGTCCAGAAATTATGAGAAGGCCAGTAAACCATTTACTTATACAGGAATCTGGATTCCACTAGATTGGTTCATTGGACTTCAATCTAGTCAAGATCATTCCACTAAAGAACATTCTCACTAAAGTCGAAGATTGAAGTCTGAAGAAAGAAGTCTGACAAACAGCGGAGCTAACTTCAGTGTTCTAGACCTTACAAGTTGTAAGTGCAGATTAGTGTGACAATAGAACGTAGATTTGATTAACATTTTTGTTATTAGGAAACTTATGTAATCGTTGAAATAATAAGTCTTTTAGGACGTTTGTTAAGTTTAATGATTACGTATGAACTTCAATATTATATCTGTTTTAGTCTATTATTGTGTTTGTGTGTTATATTATTGTTTTGCAAGTACATGGACGTAGAACCAAGGTTTATAAGTATCGTAGTATGCTTAAATGATGGTTGGACGTTGTGTATAAGCGAAAAGAAGCAATCCAAGAAACGCACTTCGTGCTGACGTCAGCAGCACGTTGTCGTGTGCTTCGTACTGACGTCATCACAAACACATATAGGTTTTATGGATTTTGGGCCGTATTTACTTAATTAGGTCCAAGCCCACACGAACCCAATTGGTATTAGTATAAATACAAACCTAAACACATAATAATTAACGAGATTTTTGAACAAAAATTAACGAGTTAAAGTCGAATTGTTGCTCGTGTGACCTCGAACACGAACTACACTTCGTGTGTACCTTTAGGTTGATTAATTACTCATTAATTGACGAAAGGCAATAGTAATCTAGTTATCTCAAGAGGATTCCGCACTCTTGACATAGCGAATCACGTCTTACAAAGATCTGTATCATCTATAGGGACTTACACAAGTTTGAACACTGATTACGAGGATTTGACTTTATGCCTTTACACGCTTTTATCCAGACAACTCAATTATCCTTTGTTAAAAGCGTTACACGCATGTAAATGTGGTTGGTTAAATAGATGACAAGTCACTATCAAGTGACTATATTCTTGTACTTTAATCAATGCATTTAAGGAATTAAAGTTATTTCCTTTAATGCATGTAACCATATTTGTACGGCAAAAAGAATATTATATTATTCTTTTTGCCTAAATACCCAAGTCATTTCCTCGATCAAAATTAACTTTTGTAATTTTGGTGTGTTTGCCTAAATACTCTCGATCTTAACAGTTATACTTCACAACTTTAAGTATTTCGATCAAGGAGTTTATTTAGCAAATATAGATCACTTGTAGTTCATAAGGTTGTTTAGATACTTACTTTGTAATATCTTGGTTCCGCAACAACCTTGTATTTTATTTAACATCAATAAATAAAATAGACTTGAAAATTACACTGTGTCTCACCATTTACTTTACTTGTTCATTTATATTGCTTAAGTTCTTTATTGATTTATTTATATACTTGCATTTATATTATAAGCAATACTAGTCCAATCTAGTGCATAGTTGACCTTGTTATTCTAAACTTGTGGGTTAAACCATCAAGTGAGGGACTTCACAAAAATAAATAAGTTTTAGTTGTTTACAGACTTTATACTTGGATGATAGTTTTCATTAGTTGCTCATTTGTCTACACATTGTGTTCTTGTTTAACAAATCAAAATTGGTTGTGGATTATGATAAATTGTGTTTATTCTATTCCATATTTAATTTTGTAATGGTTTCTTGATACGAACTCCATTTGTATTGTTAAATGTATGCATAAATCAAATTTGATTTTGTATAACTTGTTAACACTGTCCGTATAAAATCAAATTTGATTTTGTTAAGGTTTCATGATATGAACTCTTTGTTTTTCTAAATGTATGCATAAAATCAAATATGATTTTTTATAGCTTTTTGACACTAAATGCATAAAATCAAATTTAATTTTGTATATGTTTCTTGATATGGACTCTATTTCTTTTTCTAAATGTATACATAAAATCAAATGTGATTTTCAAAATGCTTCTTGATATGGACTTCATTTGTTTTTCTAAAAGTATACATAAAATCAAATTTGATTTTGTAAACTACGACTTCTTAATTGCTAATCAAATTTGATTTCACATGTATAATGTTAAAAATCAATGCAAAATCATTTTTAGTTTTATATATACATTTTAGAAAAGTTGCACTCTAAAACCCTAAAATATAACTAAAAACTAAACCCTTGGGGGGCTAAAAGCTAATCCGAGGGGGAAATGTGATCACGGGGGTCAGCGGCCCGCACTTTAGTTTAGGGTTTGAAGTCACGGCTAACCGTACAACTTCAAACCATAAACTACAACTTTATCACAGGGCCCTTCGGCCCCGCGCTTTAGTTTAAGGTTTGAGCTTAATTGCTAATCAAATTTGATTTCACATGTATAATGTTAAAAATCTATGCAAAATCATTTTTGATTTTATGCATACATTTTAGAAAAGTTTCATTCCAAAACCTTAAACCCTAAACCTTTGGGGGCTAAAAGCTAATCCGAGGAGGAAGTGTGATAAGCTAACCCTACGATTTCAATCCCTAAACTAAGTCTTAATTGCTAATCAAATTTGATTTTACATTTATAATGTTAAAAATCTATGCAAAATCATTTTTGATTTTATGCATACATTTTAGAAAAGTTCTAATTTAAAACCCTAAACCCTAAACCTTTGGGGGGCTAAAAGCTAATCCGATGGGGAAGTGTGATCATGGGGGCCTTCGGCCCCGTACTTTAGTTTAGGGTTTGAAGTCGTAGGGTTAGCCTCAAACCCTAAACTAATAGCTTAATTGCTAATCAAATTTTATTTCACATGTATAATGTTAAAAATCAATGGAAAATCATTTTTGATTTTATACGTACATTTTAGAAAAGTTGCATTCCAAAACCCTAAAATCTTTACCCTTGGGGGCTAAAAGCTAATCCGAGGGGGAATTGTGATCACGGGGGCCTAGGCTAACTCTACGACTTCAAACCCTAAACTAAAACTTAATTGCTAATCAAATTTGATTTCACATGTATAATGTTAAAATCAATGCAAAATCATTTTTGATTTTATGCATACATTTTAGAAAAGTTTCATTCTAAAACCCTAAAATCTAAACCCTTAGGGGCAAAAATCTAATCCGAGGGGGAAGTGTGATCACGGGGACCTTCGGCCTTGCGCTTTAGTTTAGGGTTTGAAGTCGTAGGGTTAGGCTAATCCTACGACTTCAAACCCTAAACTAAAGCTTAATTGCTAATCATGTTTGATTTCACATGTATAATGTTAAAAATCTATACAAATTCATTTTTTTATTTTATGCATACATTTTAGAAAAATGTTGCATTCTAAAACCCTAAAATCTAAATCCTTGGGGGCTAAAGCTAATCCAGGGGAAAGTGTGATCACGGCGGCCTTCGGCCCGCACTTTAGTTTAGGGTTTGAATTTGTAGGGTTAGCGCTAACTCTCGACCTTCAAACCCTAAACCTTAGAGCGGGATTTAGTAGGGGAGGGACGTGGAAAATCACATTTGAGAGGGGGAGGGACGCATTGTAAAACCCTTAAAAGGATACCCATTTCGGAGCGAATGGAACTCATTTGTTTTGTCTCAATGTGTGCACAAAATCAAATTTGATTTTGTATAGGTTTTTTGAAAACGTATGCGTAAAATCAATTTTGATTTTGTGTAGGTTTCTTGGTATGAGCTAAATTTGTTTTGTTTAAATGTATGCATAAAATCAAATTTGATTTTGTATATCTTTTTAAACTGTATGCGTAAAATCAATTTTGATTTTGAATAGGTTAGTGATGTGGAACTCATTTGTTTTGTCTTAATGTATGCACAAGATCAAATTTGATTTTGTATAGGTTTTTGAAACCGTATGCGTAAAATCAAATTTGATTTTGTGTAGGTTTTTTGCTATGGACTAAATTTGTTTTGTCTAATTGTATGCATAAAATCAAATTTGATTTTATATAGCTTTTTCACACTGTATGTGTAAAATCAATTTTGATTTTGAATAGGTTCTTTTTATGCAACTCATTTGTTTTGTGTCAATGTGAGCACAAAATATGCTTAAAATCAAAATATGATTTTGTATAGGTTTTTGAAACCATATGCTTAAAATCAAATTTGATTTTGTGTAGGTTTCTTGGTATAGAACTCATTTGTTTTGTCTAAGTGTATACATAAAATCAAATTTGATTTTGTATAGCTTTTTATACTGTATGCCTAAAATCATTTTTGATTTTGAATAGGTTTCTTTGTAGGGAACTCATTTGTTTTGTCTCAATGTGTGATTGATTTTGTATAAGTTTGACACCATATGCATAAAGTCAAATTTGATTTTGAATAGGTTTCTTGATATGAAACTCATTTGTTTTGTCTAAATTCTCTATACATAATCAACTTTGATTCTATACATAAAGTTGTAAAAACAGAAATAACTAAAAATATCAACACATAATCAAATTTGATTGTAGGCATATAGTCACAAACACACAGGTAACTATAAACTCAATACAAAATAAAACTTGATTGTACAAACAAAGTTACAAATCAAAATCTCTAAAATCTCTATGCATAATCAGATTTGATTCTAGACATAAAGTTGCAAAAATAGAAATCACTAACATATCAACACATAATCAAATTTGATTATACACATATAGTCACAAACACACAGGTAACTAAAAACTCAATACATAACCAAATTTGATTGCACAAACAAAGTTACAAAACACAAATTTAACAAATTCAAATTTTAGAATAGATCTATGTACAATCAAGTATGATTGGCTGTACAATCAGTAAATACGTATATAATCAAATTTGATTTAGTACATACACTTTGATTTAGACATTTCATCAAACAATTTGTGGGCAAAACTCATTATAAAAATTTTAAAGAACAACAACCAAAGATATAACTTCTTATCGTTTGAAAAAACAAAAATAAGAGAAATAAACTACGAATCATGGATAAAAAGGGTTTGTTTATCCATTTTTTATATAAAAAACATAAACTACATAAAATGCCACTCTAATAATATTTAAAACACCATCTTCCATTTGTTGTTGTTGCTAGTGGTTTGAGATGAAGATCCAGATTGTAGTGGTGGTGGTGGTGGCGGCGGTCGGATATGGTGGTGGTGGTGGTGGTGGTCACCGTCCAAGGAGGAGAAGATAGGGAGAGTGTGTGTGTTTGTAACACCCCGACTAAGGCGAAAAACTCGGAGTGCGAGATAAAGCACACGCGTACATGGATATTACATAGGAATAACTAAATGAGTGCATAAATTAAGCATAAGTAATCGAATACATGGTTCGAATAAGCAAAAGAGAAGTCATAACACATAGGTTCAATAAAGCATTCAAACAAAACATAATATAAGTTCCCACGCAGGGAAAAAGATTAGGCATATTGCCAACAAGCACATAGATAAACATGTAACTCCAAACCCTAAGCCTGAAGTCTGCTACGGGTCCTATGCTACCATTCCTAGTCACGATTTGCTCGATTACCTGAAAGGATACTTAAAAGCGTCAATACAATGGTTAGTGAGTTCGTAAGTTTCATAGAAAGCATTTAGTAGTAAACATGCTTTTATATGTACACACAACAGCGTTTGATTATAGACTTACTTTAGATACAATAAGTACACACAACTTAAGATTCCAAAACGTCTCAAGGCCAGTTGGTTAATCAGACAGTGGTAGAACAGACAGGGATAGGCACAAAGCACTATCGACCACATAAAGCACACACAGGGATAGGCACACGTCACTATCGATAAAGCACACACAGGGATAGGCACACGACACTATCGATAAAGCACACACAGGGTATCATGCAGTAGTCTATAATCGTCATAGTAAAAGAGTATCCGTAATGTAATCCATTGTATGAAATCATAAGTGTATCTGAAAAATGTAACCACAAGTATATCAAAATTAGATAGTCATAAAGCACCATATACGTTTTATCAGAAAAGCATTTTGTATCCTTTCAGCCCCATGAAAACATATAAAAAGGGGGTACGAAACTCACCTGATTGCCAGCAATAAGATCAAGATACACAAGATATTCAGAAGCAAGTAATCGGCAAGCAATCAATCTGTTTCAAGTTATCGCAATTATGTAATGTATTCATCATAGGAAAGTGTGTTCATATCGAGTGTTAACTAAGTTGTCCAAAAGCACTCAATTTTGACTTTGACCCAAATTCGCAAGTTTGACTAATGTTGACCAATTTACGAGTTTGGCTAAGTTGACCAAATCGACTAAAGTTTGCCGAACCGACCAAAGTTGACCAAAGTTGACTAAACCGAGGTAGTATCGAAATCCGAGGTCTCAATTGAAAGTTGGGGTCTTAATTGAGAATTTAGGGTAGTATTTCACTAAAGGACAAAATTGAAATTGAGAGGCTAGTAAATCTGGGGTAGTATTTCCAAATACGAGGTCACATTTGAAATACGAGGTCACAAACTGAAATACGAGGTCACAATTTAAATACGAGGTCACAAACTGAAATATGAGGTCACATTTGAAATACGAGGTCGTAATTGGAAATACGAGGTCACATTTTTCAGTTTAAACTTATATTTTGACTCAAAAGTTTTCGTGGTCAACTCACGGGTGTAACAATGTTTGTGTGTATGTGTGTGTTTTGATCAGGAGAAAATGTGTTTTATTTTTTAATTAGGGTAAATGTTAATCTCAACCATTCATGGGAATGATCCAAGGGCTAAGATTAAGCCCTTGAGATTTATGGAAAATTAAGGATTTAAATGAACAAACACCTGTATAACTATAATACCCATTATAATAGTGCTTGCAAACATTTAAAAATATATATTCCAAATATTTCATATTCATGTATTAAAACAATGTAAATGTAAATAACATACGAAAATCACTTATGTCAACTTCCAATTTACAAGGAAATAAGATCATAAGTTATCGAATTTTGCGTAAAAGTTTTTCATGATAAAGTGTTAGAAATATTATTTGTAGTAGTTGATTTGTATTAAAACATATTTTATACTTATATTGTAATGTTCTTAAGTATGGAAGGGGAATAAGTGTAAATTGTATAGAAGTATATAAAACCCTTTCATAACTTTGTCTTGTAACCTTTTCACCCATAATACAATGTAATCTTTCCTTTACACACACTCTTTCTCTCTCGGCACCTACACACGCTAACCGCCATTAACACACACTAAAGCTCAATTTCACATCTTTACATTTGGTATCAGAGCAAAATCAGTTATACTGAACGATCTAAAAGCAAAATAGAAGCTGAATTTGCTCTTATTTTGGTGTTTTTGAGCCATTTCTGTGTTTGCCGAGGTCAATGTTCGAGTGATTTCAACAAAATTTAATGTGTTTTTCTTCAAACTTTGTTCACCAATCGATTAGAATTTAATATATCTTCATTCTGTATCAATTTTAGAATTCAATTTCATCATTTGATCAGATTTCGCTTGAGCTCGGTAAATCCATAGATCGGTAGGTTTGATTTCTGGTTAATTTTTAGGTGTTAATTTGTTTTAGGATTTGTTCGCAGTTGTTTTCTGAACATTTTAGTACAAATTTGAAGTATTAATTCACAAAATTGAAGGAGAAATTGAAGATTTTTAGTAAGCTCGGCGTATATGTGAAGGTCTGAACGAAGAAGACGACTGAAATTAAACTATTTTGTCATTTTGTGGTTTCTAGTGTTTACCGAGGTGGTTGGTCTTGAACTTGTTCTATTTGCAGAACTCCTTACTCAGCAAATACAAGTTTTGAGAAATTTGGCTAAGTGTTGAAGGACTTGTATGATTTGCAGAGATATAAGCTCGACAAATCATTAAGTTGTGTAATTTTGGTTAAGCATTGAGACAAGTTGCTATGTTTGCAGAGATATTATCTCGGCAAATAAGTGAACTGTGTTATTTTGGTTAAGTGCTGGTGATCAGTGTTAGTTATTGTACTATTTGTCGAAGAATAAGCTCGACACTTAGTTAAAGTTGACATTGATTCAGTATACTGGAAGGATACTTATTCTGTTTACCAAGATATTTGTTTCAAAATCATTTTGTTCAATCTGCCGAAGTCTGAGCTCGGCACTCTTCACAAGTCTGATTAAAATTTCTTCAAATTTTCTAAATCATTAACAATGTCTTCTAGAGAAGCTTTAGCTCTTGGTTCTGATGGTAGACCTCCTGTGTTGTTTAGAGGATCTTATCCTCTATGGAAGAAAAGATTTTTGAATTGGATTGATCATCAAAAGAATGCAAAGAATATCAGAAAATCTTACAAAGATGGTCCTGAAATTCCCAAAAATCCAGTGAATAATGAACCTCTACCAGAAGAAAGCTGGAATGCTGAACAGAAAAATCGTGTTGAGGCGGATCAAATTTCCATTACTTATCTTTATCAAGCTATTCTAGATGATATCTATTGCAATGTTGATTCATATGAAACCGGAAAGGACATTTGGGATGAACTAGAAAAACAAATTGAAGGTTCTGATGTTTCAAACACCCTACGGTTGTTAACTGTTTTGAACATGTATGAGATAGTCAAACAACAAAAAGAAGAACCTCTCAGTGATGCCTATATCAGATTTTGCAATATCATCAATGAATTGCGAAAGAATGATATCAAAAGAACCAACATGGAGTTGAACATCAAATTCATCAAAAATCTTGAGGAGGAATGGCAAGTTTATGGCACTCAGCTAAATCAACAAGCAGACTTTGGGAACCTGACCATTCACAATTTGTATGAAAAGTTGACATTGAACACTGATCAAGTTCTGAAGACTCAAAAGATGAAGGCAGAAAGTATTCATTCTGATCCATTGGCTCTAGTGGTTGAGAAGAAGTCTTCAAGGGTTTCAAGGAAATGTAGTGTTGTTAGTGCATGATTCTCAGCGACATGAGCATTCTAGATATGTGAAGTATATTCATTTATAAGTTCAAGTTTTGTAATTATCTTGTAATTACCGTTTGTCCTTAATATTACCTTGGCATATTTTGTTGAGCCAATTGGGATCCAATTATGTTTATATGTTTGTTTATTATTTGTATTTTGTAGGTTTTAGACATAACATGTAATGAGTCATTAAGTTAATATTGTTTCCGCGTATTAACGGCAGTTGAGATATTAACTCAATGTACTTCTAAAGAGAAGTTAAGATAATTGTGTTTCTGCGTATTTACAGCAGCATAAACATTATCTTAAATTCACACTTCCAATAGGTAATATAGACAACGTTGTTTCTGCGTATTCACAACAGTTGAAATGTTGTCGAAGGCTAATGCTAGTTCTGCGTATATTTACAGCAGTTAAAGCATTAGTTGAGTTAATGTCAGTTCTGCGTCTTGACAGCAGTAAAGACATTAACTCTGAGTACAATGTCAGTTCTGCGTGTTGACAGCAGTAAAGACATTTACTCACCATATCCTAAGTATTATTTGAGGGGTCTTAGGAACAACCAAAAAGTTTTGCTTGTTCAAGTAAGAACACTCAAATGGTCATTTGATAGTTTCTTTGAAACAAGCAAAAGTATGCTTGTTTTCAAGAACTCTCAAATGGTTTGAGAGTTTCAGTGGAAACAAGCAAAAGTATGCTTGACCAGAAAAACACTCAAACTGTTTTGTGTGTTCAGGGAAACACGCAAACAGGCCAAAACCCTAATGAGCCTTGGACTTTGAAACATGCATGGGCCTGCGTGTTTAAGAACACACAAACAGCCATTTGCGTGTTCCTAAGTTTTTGCCTATAAATAGAGGGTGTGTGTATGCGTGTTCCAACAAGAGTGCATAGGGAGAAATGAGCAAATCCTAGAGAGAGAAACTTAAGAACACGCATAAGGTTTTCTTGTGGGTAATACTCGTCTCGTGCACGAACCGCAAACACACACCCGGCCCCCCAAAAGGCTCATAGATTTAGATTACCACGTGTTTGGTAAAGTGAATCCGGAGAGCCGTTCTCAGAGTGTTTACTATCTCGCAAAAAGATATATATATATATACATACATATATATATATATATAGTGATATATATATCATCTAAAGGTTGATATATAAACCGTGGGTTATCTAGAGGAATTTCCGCACCTCGACATATCCTTAAGTCAATCTCAGTTAGATAAGAGTACAAGACCCAAGGGAGTTACAAGTATTGAAGTTGAAACTGATTCTGATTCAAGTGAAGTAAGTGATCCTGAGCTAGATGAAAAGGATCTTGAAATGTACAAGGAACTAGCTTACTTCACAAAGGCTTTCAAAAAGAAATGTTTCAAGAAGAAACCAACCAACAATCAACTTAGGACTTCCACAGTTTCCTCATATGCCAAGAATGCAAGTGTTCCAAAGTTTGAGACCTACAAGGAGTCAGTTGGTGAAAAGAAATTTGATAATCAGAAAAAGTTTGAGAGGAAAGTCATGGAAAAGAAGAATGTGGATAAAAAGTGTTATAATTGTGGTATTTTTGGTCATATTGCCACAGATTGCACCAAACCTCGTCAGAAGAATTTAGAATACTACAAATACAAACTCATGCTAGCAAAACAAGAAGAAAGTGGGATTGCTCTTCTGGCTGAGGATGACAAATGGCTTCACCTCACTAATGAACTTGCAGCAAATGTGTGCTTTATGACAAAGATCAAGAAGTCAAAGGAGCTAGATGGTGATGCTGAAGATTCTACTAAAGAGGATAATGAGGTAATCACAATACCCAAGAAACTCTTAGGATTTTACATGGATAAAATAAAAGCAACTATTCAAGAAGGGAAAACGAAAAGTAAAAAGATTTCAAAAATAAACAAAGATTTGTAAGAAAAAGATCAAATTTTACATAATTTTCAAGTTAAATTTGATCTACTTCAAAAGAAATTTGACAATTTGAAATCTAAAAAAGCTGCTGTCACTTTTACTTCAAATTCCAAGTTACATATTGAGAAACAAGAACTTGAAACCAAAGTTCTTGAATTGACCAAAACCATGAAACAATTGGAAGTCGAGAATACCAATGAGATGCTTAGAGCAAATGTTTTGGTTGAGGACATAGAGTCATTAAATGTCAAATTGAAAGAATTTACCCCTGATTTGAAAGAAATGGAGGATAAAATTTATAACTTAAAATATGATTGTTGCATAAAAGATTCACTTTATCAACAACTTGAAAAGAAAAACGAGGAACTCAAAACTGAGATAAATTTTTATTAAGAAAAGTTGTACAAGATTAATCGAACTTATCAACAAATCTATTTAAATAGCCCAAGAAATTCAAAAACTCAATTCAACGCGGAGTTAGGTTATGAAAATCCAGAACATTTGCTCCAAGCACAAAAAGAAGTTCCACCCTTGTATAAAGAATCTCATATGAAAAGTGGGACGACTGACCAATTTGTTAAACCAAGTCATGGTGATTTTGAGGCAGATGATTTTCTAAAGAAGGCTAAACCAAGTCATGGTGATTTCTAAAGAAGGCTGCAAATGTTTATTTCAGTTATGAGTTAATTGATTAGTCATTTGATTTTTTAACTCGTTCTGTGCGTCAAAGCATTAAAGATAATCATGAGATTGAGGTTACTGAAATACTTGAGTGTTTTAAGGAAAAACCTTTGGAAAATCCTATTTCATTTTCAAAACCTGAAAAGTCAGACCTTATGTACCTCAAAGTATTTTGGAAAAAGAAATTGACGATTTGAAACAGTCTCTTGATGAAAACCAAACACTCATAGAAAGTTTGAAGACTAAAAACCATTGTGTTCACAAAAGAGACCCATCCAAGATAGCCTCCACCATTTGTGATCAACTAGGGTGTTCTATTTGTGAAAATGTGAATGCAAATGAGCAAACCAATTCTGAAGTTATGAAAACTTCAAATCGGTCTTCTTGTTCAATCTGTGAAATTGTGAATGCATCTCTGCAAACTGATCTTGAAGTTGTGCATGTTTCTGTTCAAACTGAATGTGATCAAGATGCCTATGATGATGTTTCCTTTACTCCCAATGACATTTATTTTGATGCCCCAATCCCTAAGTTTTCTAAGGAAACTCAAACTTACTTGACTGAACTTAATGATGCAATGAAAAAGTTTGACAAGGAAAAGGAACAACGAATAAAAGTGGTTGCAAAACTTAATAAAGTCAAAATGGAATTAGTTTTGTCACAATTGAAACTTCAATCATTTTTAGACAAAGAAAAAGCATCAATTTCAGTCAAGCAAAGTTCATTTCAGACGAATGTGACTAAAACTAGTGTGAAATTGGAAACAGAATCTCAGTTGTTAAATAATTTTATGAATGGAAATCATAAATTTGATCCAGAATTTGAAAAACTTTTTTATAAAAAGAAAAGAAAACTTGAATTAACTGGGGTAAAGCTTCCAAAATCATACTCTTCATCACATAATCCACAAGGTAAGTTGACAAGACCAAATACCACAAAAGCTTCCTCAAGTTCTTATGTACTCAAGACTTCCCGTGACCCAAAACTGACTAAAGTTAAATATGAGGTTAAGTCACCAAAAGGAGTAAAAATCCCAAAGGTTTCAAAACCGGTGCAGAATGAATTATTATTAGGGAGCAAACAACCAAAGACTCATACAAATCCTAGTTTTCCTAGACGTTCTCAGACGACCTCTAAGGTCACTTTGAAGGTAGTTAGAGACACAACCTCAGGAATTACTAAATATAAAGATCAATATGGTTGGTTGTCACCTAATAATATAAAGAAAGTTCAGAAGAGTACCAAAATCATCAAGAAGAACCCTGACAAGAACATAAACAACAACTTGTTTTCTAATTTAAAGAATGTTCATATTTCAGGTGATGCGTGCTTAAAAAGTAGCTGTAAGTGGATTCCTAAAGATAGTTTTTGTACATGCTTCTAGGAAAGTCAAGCTTGATGGAATATCGACTCATATCAAATAAGTGTGGATTGTTCGTAGATCAAATTCAACAGATAGTGCTAATACATTTAGAACTACTCTTACTTGTAACAAAACTTGTGTTTAATCTGTGTCTTTGATTTACTTGTAATTCGTATTTCAAATTTGGACAACTATGTGTGTTTGTTTTGCTATGTTTGAACAAAATCATGTATGTGTGCTCTTGTTTGTTTATGGTTGTTTATATATGTACTTGTATTTTATCCCTCTCACCCGCAAGGACCCAGTATATGTGGGTACCTTAACAACATAACTTGTCCTTACAAGAATATCTCATCTGTGTTTGGTATGTTGACTCGGGGTGTTCTTGTCATATGACTGGTAACAAGTCATTACTCACCAATTTTTTTGAGAAGTTTATGGGAACGACTAGATTTGGAAATGATCATATTGCTCCTATTCTTGGTTATGGTGACATTGTTAAGAATGAATTACAATCATGAGAGAATCTTATGTTGAAGGTTTAGGTCACAATCTTTTCAGTGTTGGTCAATTCTGTGACTTGTTTACCATTGATCTTAACAATATCCCAACCCTTTCTTCTAAAATTTGTCTTCTTTCCAAAGCCTCTACACAAAATTCTTGGTTATGGCATCATTGTCTGTCTCATCTTAATTTTCAAACAATTAATGCTTTAGTGGATAAACAACTTGTTGAAGGTCTTCCTGATTACATGTACGAAAGTGAACATGTTTGTCCGGCTTGTGCAATTGGCAAGACGAAGAAGGCTTCTCACAAACCAAAGAAACATCTCAGTACCGAAGGTCCTTTGCATCTTTTACATATGGATTTGTGTGGGCCGATGAAAGTTCAAAGCATTCATGGAAAACGATACATTCTTGTGATTGTTGATGATTATTCTCGCTACACGTGGGTATTCTTCATGCTAAAAGTGATGCTCCAAATTCAATTATTGATTTTATCAAGCAAAGCCAAGTAAATCTTCAATCCGTAGTTCGAATTGTTCGCTCAGACAATGGCACAGAATTCAAGTATTCAACAATTGATTCTTTATTTAAATCATTGGGTATTACTCATCAATTCTCTGCCACAAGAACACCTCAACAAAATGGAGTAGTTGAACGTCAAAATCGAACTCTTGTTGAAGCATCCAGGATGTAACAACCGTTACTTGAGCGTTCGTCTGACTGTACTTTTCCGTTTGAATAAGGTTAGTAAACGTCAAACATAAGTCTAAAGACGTGAGTTTTTATGGATTAAACTATGATTAAGACATGTCATTTTATTGTATACTAGTGTTTTAGACTTTTTAAGACTTGGTGCGAATGTTTGAGGAAGACTAGCTGTTTAATAGAAATGCTGGAGACATTATTTGTATGGGACCAAATGTGTAATCTACATGGATCACAAGAGTCTACAACATATTTTCAATCAAGAAGATTTGAATATGAGACAACGAAGATGGCTTGAGTTACTCAGTGACTATGACTGTGACATTCGTCATCACCCGGGGAAAGCCAATGTAGTGGCAGAAGCCCTAAGCCGTAAAGAAAGGGTTAAGCCTAAACGGGTACGTGTTATGAGTATTACAATACAAAGGGGTGTTAGAGACCAAATCATAGAAGCACAGTCAGTAGTTGTTGGCGATAAAGATCTTCTTAAGAAGGAACTACGAGGAATGGAACAACATTTGGATAGAAGAGACGATGACGGCTTGTATTTCGTGGACAGACTATGGGTTCCTTCCACTGGTGATTTACGAACATTGGTACTGAACGAAGCTCATAATACAAGGTATTCAGTCCATCCGGGCACTGACAAGATGTACTATGATTTGCGTAAGTTATATTGGTGGCCTGGCACGAAGAAAGAGTTTGCTGAGTTTGTAAGTCGATGCTTGACATGTCTACAGGTGAAAGCGGAACATCAAAAGCCTGCGGGATTACTCAGACAACCAGAAATTCCTGAATGGAAGTGGGAGAACATAACTATGGATTTCATTACCAAGCTACCTAGGACGAAGGAGGGTCATGATATGATTTGGGTAATCGTCGATAGACTGACAAAGTCTGCTCATTTCTTGGCCATTCGTGAAAAAGACCCCATAGAGAAATTGGTGAGGAAGTATGTAAAGGAAGTCGTATCGAAACATGGCGTACCAGTTTCGATTATTTCAGACAGAGATACGCACTTTAATTCTCAGTTTTGGCGAGGGTTTTCGAAGGCCTTTGGGACTAGGATAGACATGAGTACGGCGTACCATCCACAAACCGATGGTCAGAGTGAACGTACGATTCAAACCTTAGAAGACATGTTGAGAGCCCGTGTCTTAGATTTTGGTGGTAACTGGGATGACCATCTACATTTGATAGAATTCTCTTACAACAATAGTTATCACGCGAGTATTAATATGGCACCTTTCAAGGCATTGTATGGACAGAAGTGTAGATCACCTATCGCATGGTCTGACATTGGTGATAGCCAGTTGGTTGGGCCTGAGCTTATTGAAGAGACTACCGAGAAAATAATTCAGATTAAAGAGAGACTTAGATTAGCACGTGAACGTCAAAAGAAGTATGCTGACGTCAGACGTAGACCCTTGGAATTCAGTGTCGGGGACTGTGTACTTCTTAAGGTTTCCCCGTGGAAAGGAGTGGTTAGATTCATCAAGAGTGGAAAACTCGGACCAAGATTTATTGGACCTTTTGAGATATTAGAAAGAATTGGCGAGGTAGCTTATCGATTGAGGCTATCGGAAGAACTTAAGGGAGTTGACGACGTATTTCATGTGTCGCATCTTCGAAAATGTCTAGCTGAAGAAGATCGTCATGTGCCTATGGACGAAATCCGGATTGACGATAAGTTGAATTTTGTTGAAGAGCCTTTAGAGATTGTGGATCGCAAGGTGCGGAAACTAAAGAAAACCAAGTATACACTTGTCAAAGTTCGATGGAATTCAAAGCGAGGGCCTAAATATACTTGGGAACGGGAAGATCGTTTCAAGACAAAATACCCCAAATTGTTTAATGAGACTAGTTCGAGTTGAATTTCGGGACGAAATTCTTTTAACGGGGTAATGATGTAACAACCGTTACCTGAGCGTTCGTCTGACTGTACTTTTCCGTTCGAATAAGGTTAGTAACCGTCAAACATAAGTCTAAAGACGTGAGTTTTTATGGATTAAAGTATGATTAAGACATGTCATTTTATTGTATACTAGTGTTTTAGACTTTTTAAGACTTGGTGCGAATGTTTGAGGAAGACTAGCTGTTTAATAGAAATGCCTAAATAAAGACTTAAAATACTTTTCTGAGTCAAATATGGTCATGTGACTAGTCGTTGGGTTCGTAAATCAAAAATATATCATAAAATATGGTTGACATTCGGTGTTCGTCCGGTAAGCAAAAAGGACTAAAACTGTCAGGCGTTCCGTTAGTCTGACGAACCTCCCCTCCCTTGGCTCTCCCTATAAATAGAAGACCAGCCTTTTGCCCTCTTTTTATGTTTTGGTCGTTCACATAGCTACACACACACTCAAGGTTTTCTTTCAAGAATTCTAGCAAAATTTTCTATTGATTTTCGGTTCTAAACGTGTGTAAATCAATCAAGGCTTCAATCATCGATCAAGAAACAAGTGTGTATTATCATAATCATCATCAAAACCGCGAGTAAGGTTGTTCTTCATCTATTTAATTCGTTCTATATGTATATATACGTTTACTTTTTCGGTATTTATCAAAAGCTAAGCGAATCATGTCTTTGATTATTGTTTGTGCATCTTTCGGTTACATTTGTGTGTAAGAACTGAAATTGAACCTTGATTAAGGTTTGATTCGACTCGTTATGCACTTATGTAATCGGTTTTGTGCAACTACAAATTGAAGATATCCTTTACTTGGCTAAAAGACTCAAAAACTAGTCGATTTCGTATCCTAGATCAAGATTTGTGCAATTGTCAATCACATTATGTATGAAATCGGTCAAACATCAGCCTTTTTGTACTAATTTGTGTAACTTTTGTGCATCCAAGATCCATGGGTATGAATTGGCTAGCCATAATCTACGTCGTTTTAACAAAAATCGCATCGAAATCGTCGTTTTTGATCAAAATGCGTCCAAATCCGACCCCGAACAGGTCTAGCTCGACCTATACCTGGTCTAGCTCGACTTAGGCAGGTCTAGTTCGACCTAAATCAGGTCTAGGTCGACCTCTTCTGGTCTAGTTCAACCTCTCATAGGTTTTGTCGCTTAAACGTCTCGTAAAGTTACTAGCTTGACCCGAAATGACTTGTTTTAACTCTCGGACCCTTAAGTACTGGGAAGAACTCATTTGACCTCTGTCCAGGTCTAACTAGACCTGTCATGGTCGAGTTCAACCACTTCCCTACTCATATAATCGATTTCTTTGGCCCTTCGTGTCCATACGCGCTTAATCGCTTCTTAAACTTGACTAGTTTTCTCAAAAAGTGTACTTTTGGTCCAATTGATTAACGTATAATTAAATGGTTTCAAAATAACATTTTTGGGCTGTAGTTCGTCGAGTTCAACCATAAGGTTGAGCTCAACCTCAACTCGTTTCGGTTTCGTAAGCTTTTCGGTTAAAATCTCCGGTTTCGTCTAATTTTGATTAAATTCGAGTAAAACTTATTTTGGGCTATGTAATGATTTCAAATCAGGTTGCATTGATAAAATAATATATTTTAAACTTAAGAGAGGTCATTGGTGTCAAATCCAGACTCTTGTTCGGTTTATTCGAGTCTCGTAAATTTTAACAAACGTCGTTTTAAAAGTTAAATAAAGACATATGGACTTAAAGGCATTTCTAATAGGCTAAGACTTAAGACAAAAGACTTTCATTGTGACTTGCCATGTACTATTGATAAGTGTTGATTGTCATGGACTTTGATTGTGCTTGTCGTGCTCGTTCGTTATACTTTCATAACACCTTTCAGGTGAGT
This sequence comes from Erigeron canadensis, assembly GCF_010389155.1. Lineage (NCBI taxonomy): Eukaryota > Viridiplantae > Streptophyta > Magnoliopsida > Asterales > Asteraceae > Erigeron > Erigeron canadensis. The sequence continues at coordinate 21,327,272 of NC_057769.1, forward strand.
TTCATAGCCCCCTTTTTATTACAAGTTTTGGGGTGGAAAGTATACTTATTTTTCAAACTGTTTTGTCGATTTCTGCTTTATGTTCAATATTGAGCCTGTGCGTATAGAGTTACTTGTTCCATTTGATGTGCTTTTGTCTTGTTGTGCGTGTGTGATTATGACGTGCTTATTGACAAAACTCTATATGAGGTTATCAATAACAGGAAGCCCAATGTGAACTTCTTACACATTTTTGGATGTGTTTGTTATGTTCTCAATGATCGAGACACTTTAGGAAAGTTTGAACCAAAGGGTGATGAGGCATACTTCATTGGTTATTCAAGAGAATCGATTGCATATCGTGTGTACAATCGTCGAAGAAAGAAGATAGTTGAGAGTATGAATGTTCAATTTGATGAACTCTCAGGCATGGTTCTTGAACAAAACAGTTCAAGACCCGAACTTAATTGACCACAAGCTTCCGCAACAAAAACCGCTTCAACTGTCAAATCCCCATTCAAAACTCCAACAATAGAGGATTTGGATATCATGTTTGAAGAATTCTACCATGATCATCCCAATATATGTAATCCCGGACTTCATCCGAATGATGTTTCCAGTTCCTATACTACTACTTTTAACCAATCTGGTCCAATTGAGTCGTCACCAACACAATCATCAGATGTGTCTTCCCCATCATCTGATTCTCTTCCTTTTACTGCTAATTCTGATTTGCAAGATTCACCTCCCCATATTACTTAAGTGACAAATCCCAAAACACATCCTTAGGCTTGTGAATCTGATGCCTTTGTTGAGCCAATTACTACTTCATTAGAACAATTGACTGCGCAACATACTCCTGGTTTTGTGGATTCTGAAGAACCAAGTAATCCACAAGATCCACTTCCTCACACCACCAAATGGATTAGAACCCATCCCGTTTCTCAAACAATTGGTAATCCAACATCTGGCATTCAGACAAGATAAGCTTCCGCCAATGAATGTTTGTTTGTGAATTTTCTGACTATGGTTGAAACAAAATTAGTGACTGAGGCTCTCAGTAGTCTTGATTGGGTGAAAGCAATGCAGGAAGAACTCAATCAGCTTGAACGACTTGAAGTGTGGAGATTGATTCTGAATCCTTATAAGAACAACGAACCAATTAAGACCAAATGGATTTTCAAGAATAAGAAGGATGGAAATGGAGTTGTTTTGCGAAAAAAATCCCATTTGGTTGCTGAGGGATATTATCAAGAAGATGGCATCGATTATGATGAGACGTTTGCACCTGTTGCACGAATTGAAGCTATACGCATGTTTCTTGCTTATGTTGCCTACAAGAATTTTTCTGTTTACCAGATGGATGTCAAAACAACATTTTAAATGGAGTTCTCAAAGAAGAGGTCTATGTTGATAAACCAAAAGGATTTGTGAATTCTAAACATCCGGACTATGTCTACAGGTTAGATAAGGCTTTGTTTTGTTTGAAACAAGCTCCTCGTGCCTGGTATGACGCTCTCACTGCTTTTCTTTTGAAATCTAGGTTCAACAAAGGTTCTATTCACACTACCTTGTTCATAAAAAGACAAGGCAGTGACATTATTTTAATCTAGATTTATGTTGATGCTATAATTTTTGGGTTGACTAACCCTAAGTACTGTAAGAATTTTTCTGCACTGATGATTAGCAAATTTGAAATGAGTATGATGGGTGAATTAAACTTTTTCCTTGATCTTCAAGTCAAACAGTTGTCAAATGGTACATTTATTTGTCAAAATAAATACATTCTTGACATGTTGAAAAAGTTTGATATGTTAAATTGTCAACCAATTGGAATACCCATGGAAACTCGAACAAAAATTCATGCTGATTTGAATGGTAAACCTTTTGATCAAAAGAAATATTGCAGTATGATAAGGTCACTCATGTATTTGACTGCTAGTCGTCTAGATATTATGTTTTCTACATATATGTGTGCAAGGTACCAGGCCAATCCCAAAGAAAGTCATTTTCAGGCCATTAAACGGATTTTCCGTTACCTTAGAGGCATAGTTCTGTGGTATCAAAGGATACCGGGTTTCAGTTAGTTGCATATTCGGATGCTGATCATGCAGGTTGTAAGTTGGATAGAAAGAGCACTTCGGGAAGTGTACAATTTTTAGGGGATAGGTTGGTAAGTTGGTCTTCAAAGAAGACAAATTGTGTATCTACATCTACTGTAGAAGCTGAATATGTTTCTGCAGCTAGCTGTTGTTCACAAGTTCTTTGGATGAAGACACAATTGACTGATTATGGATTTCATTTTGAGAGAATCCCTATCTATTGTGATTCAAAGAGTGCTATTGCAATATCCTGCAATCCAGTTCAGCATACAAAAATCAAGCACATAGATGTTCGATACCATTTTATTAAAGATCATGTTGAGAAAGGTAGCATCGAACTCTATATTGTCCCCACTGACTACCAGCTGGCAGACCTGTTCACTAAAACACTGGATGAAGATAGGTTCAATTTTCTGAAAACCAAACTTGGAATGCTTGATTTGCAAACTTAAATGATTACATGCCATGTATTCTATATTCATTTTCTGTTTCAAACATTGATGTGTTTTACTAGTTATTACATGCAGTGTTTCGGGGGGGGGGGGGTGGGGGATGGGGTAGAATGCATGTTTTTAAGGAGGAGTTTGTAAATTTAATTTTCTATTATTTGCTTAATTCAAGGGGGTATGCAATTACATGTAAATATTTGTGTATTTGTTTTACTTGTCATGATTGTTTAAATTTTTCTTTTATGTGTGTGTTTGTTTAAAATTGAAAAACCAAATACAAAATTGAAAAATATTAAAAATCAAAAATATTTTAAGTTTTTTTTTTCCTGTTAGAGTTTTATTTTAATTTTTTTTTTAGTATTTAGTTTAGTCTATTTTGTGTGAAAACACCCAAAATATAGTGTTAGCCCAAATTGTGTTGAGCCCAACAAGTTTTTTAAAAGTCAAAGCCCATTAGAATTGAGTTTCGGGTAGACACGCGAGTCATACCCGGACCCGTGACCCAAATTTGAGTGTTAAAAGAAAAATAATTTGGGTGGGGCTCATTTATTATTTTTCAAATTTAAATCAAATTTTTGGTTGTTTTGTTTTCTCTCAAAAACCCGATCATATCATCAAATAGTTCATCTTTCTCTTTCATTTGTTTGGGTTATCTCTCAAGTGGGTTGTGATTTCATTGTGATTCTAAGTCAGTTTCATCTCTTTTCATCATCAGATTATCGAGTTTTGAAGGTAGAATTTCATGTTTCTTGATTGTACTCAAACTGTTTGATAATGTCTCTTAGACATGATCATGCTCGGCATGCTTTGTTTGTTGATATGATATGTGTTTGAATGTGTGTAGATGCATGATTAGAGTTTATATTTGATGTTTATCTGGTTTAGATTCTTTAATCTGCTTATTTGAGGTTTCTGGGTTTGATCATCAAAGGGCTGGGTAATTTTTCCAAGTGTTTGAATATTTTGTTCTAAGTGCCGAAGTTTTTGCTCGGCATCTTTAACAAGTGTCAATGATCATCTTCATATCTTCATAATTTATGGGCTTACATGTCAATATCTTTATTTTAATAAATGCCGAGGTGTTTGTTCGGCAAACAAGCGTTTTCACAAATCTCATTCATATTGTTTTCAACCGAATGCAGAGCTTTGTGCTCGGCATACTTTAGTCTTCATGAAAATCATTGTTTTTGTTGAAAAACTTTTACTAAGTCTTAAAAGTTATTATTTGCAGAGTTATATGCTTGGCAAATATTACACTTTGGAGAAAATTTTCTGTAACAACCGTCTTAGAAATGTTCTTAATAAGTTCTTTGAAACGTACTTTTGCCATTAGAACGGCTAGACAGTTCAAATTATCTAAGTTCTTGACGTACTTTAGACCTTAATTATGTGCTTATATGAAGGTCAATTTGATCTTAAATCTTGATTTATATGACGAGTTCATGATTATTTGCAATGAAATATTAAAGTTCGGTTCATAAACGTTCATGTTCATGAAAGTTTTAGTTCAATATGTTCGCAAATGGTCCTTGCATTTATTAAGTTCATTAAATATGGGAAAGGTTTATATAGGAATAAGATGGAAAACCTAGAGAGAGAAGCTACCTCAATATTCATTCTATTCTTCTTTCTTCTCTCTCTCACTAAAACACATAGTTGCAGCTACCTTTTCACACACAAAATTCATTCTTTGATTTTGTGTTGTTAAACCAAAATCATTTGTACTTTTAGCATCCTTGTGATAATCAAAACATATTTCTTGAATCAAATCTCAGGTAACAACAACAAATTATGGGTTTTTGATCAAATTAAAAGTGTACTTTTTTAAGTTTATGTTCTTGATGATTTGGTCCAATTTTGATATGAAATCGTGTTAATGATGAATGGGTTTGTGTCTAAATGAGTTTAACAACATTTTTGTGAACAAATTTGGGTCATAACATGCTTTAATCTGCAAAATCCATTTTTGAAAGTTAAAGAAAACTTGTTCTTGATGTGCCACATCTTCTTCATGTTATAGATGGTCTTGAAATCGTTATAAATGTTAATGGTTGATGTTATTGTGCATATATGTTCAAGTTCTATGTTCTAACAAGTCCCGGAATCGATCTAGATCTTCATGTTGTAAACCTGTTCTTGTTCAACTCGTGGGAGACCTAGGACGGTCTTGGAATGAAGATCGTCCTAGGCAGCTCTCTTGGTTCATAGTTCTTGTCGTTCGATCTCGTGTGGTGTTGTGATGTGTGGGTACGTTGAATGGGTAACTGATCCTTTGGATTGGTTTAGCTCAAACATTTGTTTAATCAAATGATCATGTACCTTGTTTTTGTCCTTGGAAACCTTAGAACGATCCTGGTCAAGTGCCTTGGGATGATCTTGAGTTCTTGTTCCTTAAAACGATCTTGTACTAGACAATTAAGACGATCTTGAGCTTGTTCCTTCAAAACGATCTTGAACCATTATCTCCTAAGACGATCTTGAGTTCTTAGTTCCTAGGACGATCTTGTGCCTCTATGGCTAGGACGATCTTGAATCTGAAATACCCAAAACGATCTTGACAAGTCCATGGGACGATCTTGAGTACTTCCAAACCCTAGGACAACTTGGTTCAATTATAAAACAACATGTACTTGTTCTTTATCATACCACACATGATCCTTAATCACCATATCAGTTCTTAACATCATTATCACTTGATTAAACACATTAAAGGCTATTCATTAACATTAAATCTAGTTCATAAGTCGATCTAAGACAACGTACAAAGTGCAAACCCTAATTAAGTACATTTAAGGCATGTTCTATCTTGAATATCAAAGTATGAGTTCTATAAACAATTAAGTCAAGTTCTAAAGGCTAAAGTTCATTATTAAAGACATGTTCAACTCATTAACACGATATGTACTTATGTGTGAGTTCAAAGATGTTTAGTTCGAGTCCAGTTCATGTACTAAAAGTTCATTTAAAACTCTTTTGAGTCAAAACGTTCAAAGAACTTTAAAGGACCAAATCATCAGTTCATCAAGGACACTTCAGTGATTAAATATCACTTGAACTAATATATGTACTTATTTGTGATCAATGTTATGTACTTAGGCATCCATCAAGACGTGCTTGGATTGTGATAGATATAACTTATCTATCTCCGTACTTGTTCTTTGTGCTTGTTCTCTGTGCTTGTATCAGATCATTGTGAGTTCACTAATCCCCCTTTCATACATTTTTTTCAAAGCTCTTTATCGGGGACTGAAAAGCATGAAAACTATATTGTACTAGTACTTATGTTCTTGAACTATCTTACGTACTATTTTATGATCTTGAACTACTAATGATAAAATTCTGAAACTGATTTACAGAGTGTTTAAGTCTTGAATGGGCAGGATCTTAAATACATCTATACTACTGTACTTGATCTTTACCATGTTCTAGTTCGTACATGTACTTGTTAAGTTCTTGTTCACTGCTATCAATTCATCTCCCACAGTTCAGGGAATGAACCGTAGGTAATTATGGACAGCGTTGTTTAGGGTAGGCCCACCCTCATTCTCCACAGTTCAGGAGGATGCATATTACTTGTTCTTGCTCATGTCATTGTTCTGACATAGACCTTATTTGAAGTACTTGAGCTATATGAGCATACTATTACATTAAAGTTCAGTTCTGGCCAGTCGGTTTAGCAGTGACAACTTATACCTAAAGTTCATTATATGTTCTTGTTCAGTTCATGCTACTATAAAGTACTTATGTTCAATGTACAGTTCTTGACCTAGTTCTTATTGTTATAAAGTACTTATGTTCCACGTACAGATCTTGATCTAGTTCTTGTTATTACGTAGTACATTGGTTCAACGTACAAAACTTATGATCTTGTTCTTATTATATATATATATGTATAGGTAAACTAAAAGTACATTATGTGGATCTCACCAACTACTTTTGTAGTTGACCTTTTGAACTTACATGCTTTTCAGGCTAGGCTTATAGATCTTTAGCATAGAAGTCTCCCTCTTTAAGCTCATCTCATTTGGCAATTGTTCGAGCATACAAGATCAGGAGCTGTGAAGACTTCCCTTGCTAGTTTTGTTCAAGACTTGGTACTTAAAGACAACTTGTTCTGTCTTTTGTTCATTGACTATTCTGAGTACATCTTATGTTCTGTAATAACTATCGTACTTCTGTTCTTTGCTAATGATTAATGGCTGTGTTGGAACTTGTACTGTGTGCAATTGTGCTTATCTGTGCATCCCGTATATTCGCTTTAGCGGGGTGTTACATTTTCTGTCTAAAGCAAACTCTAACTATTTGCAGAGCTCTGAGCTCAGTAAATAGTACAAGTTGGTACGCATTCTTTGTCTAAAGTCATCTTCAACTATCTGTGGAGCTCTAAGCTCGGCAAATAGCACAAGTTGTCTTCAACTACATGCAGAGCTTTGTGCTCGGCATATCATTAATTTTGTTTAAATTTTTCTAATTCATAGTTTTCAATTCATACTATTTGCAGAGCATTTTGCTCGGCAAATAAATAAAGTTTCTCAAAAATGACTTGAAATTTCTTTTTTTGAAATAGTCCTTTATCAATTAGCAACATTCTTGTTGTTCAATTAAAGGATTTTTCATAGATTTACAATGAAGTCCATTTCAATTTGTTCTATTTGCCGAAGTTTTTGCTCGGTATCCAATAGACTTAATTTACATTTTCAATACCTCACATTTCTTTTATCCGCCGAGGTTTGTGCTCGGCATTCCATACAAGTCTGTCAAAAGTGTTTTCAAAATCATTTTCCATACTTGTAATATTTCAGGGCAAAAAAAAAAAATTTATGTACTATTTGCCGAGCAGTGAGCTCGGCAAATACATAACCTTGTCAATTTTCCTTTCTTATTTCTAATTTTCATGTTTTGTCAACCTTATTGTGTCTTAATGAATGTATATGTGTTTTATGTGTGGTATTGAACGCCTTTGTGTACTACCTTTGTTGTCTTAACTTTTAATACTTATGTGATTCTATAATTTGTCGTGTTTCTTATATATATTAGGGTGAGAAGCAAGGTATCGAACGCCTTTGTGTACTACCATTGTTGTCTCATTTTTAATATATGTACGAAACATTGTTTTTGTGAATATAATGTGTCTAAGTTGTTCTAATGTGTATATTTCTATGTGTCGAGTTTAAAGTTTTTTTTTTCTTCTGGTCAACTTTTGGTCAGTTTATTTTTCTTTCAGATTATAAAATCATAAAAAGATGGAAATGTTTGAAGAGGGTGCTTCAATGAAGATGCAAGCTAATCAAGCTTTACATATACCTTTTGCATCTAAATTTCCAATCATAACCGAGATCCTTGACAATCATCCTCTGAATGTTGTTCTCACCAATGATGCAATAGTTCCTGAGAAGTATGTGTTTGACTTATGGGAATCTATTGATCAATATATAAAAGCTGATAAGAGAAAGAAATCAGAAGACTATTTTCAATATACTCTGGAATCAGAATGGAAGTTTTATTTGTGTAAATTAAACTTGGATCAATTCAGATCTATTTTGGGATTCCCTGAACAAGAAGTATATGAAGAACTACCTTCGGTTGAAGAAATGTTGACTGCAGTTCATGCACTAGGATATGAAGGAGAGTTGTCTTCGCTAAGAGATTTCAAGAGGATGAATGTGGCTACATTGTGGCACACAATGTATAATGTGTTGAATACTTGCTTGATGAAAACTCAAAAAGGAATAGATGCAATGATAAGACATTCTCTTTCACTTTACTATGCAGTCACTCACAACGTGTAGTGTCACTATGCGAATATTATCTAGGATAAAATGGCTCAAGTTGTGAAAGCCAAAGATGTGCAAGAAAGAAAGTATATCCCGTACATCAGATTCTTCACTTTGATAATTGAAGATGTACTTGATACAACTGATGTGATTCCAAAGCTTGAAGAAAGGTTTAAGTGTGTGGTTGCAATGTATAAATCAAATATGAGAGGGACTGGTAGTGATGTTGTTAAACCGGCCTTTCCTGATTCCACCATTTCTGCTAAACTTGGTGCCAACTAACAGTCCCCATCTTAGGACTTATAGAGAGTGGTTAGACACAGTTATGGAGTCTGAAAGTCGACAGACTCCTACCCAAACTGTGCATAGTTCGCCAAGTAAGGGTTCTAGGAGTTCAAAAAGAAAAAGTGGTGTTAGTGGATAGGGGATTGTTGAGCTAAAAAGAAGGAAATCTAAAAGAGTTACTTTTGAAGAATCTGTTCATGAATCTCCCATCACACCTATCATTTCATCTTCTCAATCAAAACCACCACCATCTCAATCAACACCATCAATTCCATCAACACCTTCTACACCACTTCAATCTGTTTCTTCTCTAATTCTACCAATTCTTTCTCCACCACAATCATCAACAATTCTTGCAACAACACCAAATATTCCAAGTCCAATACCTGGAAAAAGATTGAAAATGCGTGCTAGAAAGATTAAAACTAAATCTGGTTTGTTGAAGGTCATAAAGAAGAAGCACAAAAAGAAACATTATGCGTCATCTTCTAGCTTACACAGACAGGGGTCGGGTACAGTTGATATTGATGAAACTTTTGGTACCTCGACAAACTTTGATGATGAACATATCGCACAAACCATTGAAAGTGTGATATTTGATGTTTATGTTGAGGGTCTGGGCACTGGAGATGATGTTGTGCTAGATGAACAAGGCGGGAATGAGGGAGGAGTTGAAAATACCAGAGAGGTTGAGAGGTCTGGGCTAGGACAAGGGCAAAAAGAAAACGTTAGCCCTCCAATAGTTGAAACAAATGTGTCTAGCCGGGATGACAACCCTAGGGTAGAAGTCGAGAGCTCCCCACTCTTGCATGCACTTAACTCTCCTCGCCATTCTGACTCCTCACAACAGGAGTTAGTCTCAGATATGCACGAGGAAAAACCACGTTCACCACATTCTCCTCATTTGGAGAATGAGAGTGTTGAAATAAGAGAGGACCAGCCCCACCTCTCGCCTTCATTTGTGCACTTGAGTCTAGATCTCCTAGGGACACGAATCTGCAAGCTCAGTTGCGTACTGATGCTGGAACAAGTGGAGAGGGACCCACTTTATGTGACCCTCTAGGACAGATTAGAAGTCCTGCCTTAGCTAACATTATGCCAGCTTTAGCCGCAGGCAATAGTTCTCAAACCGAGACTGAAAGACAGTATGAACGCCAAGGTGACACGGCTGTTTCTCATGATCAACCTAAGACTGTATTAATGGGCATTCTTAGTAACCCCGGTGTTGTTAGTGGTGTTGCCCAACAATATGTCCCGGACAGTGATTTATCACAGTCTAGGACGCAACTCAATTCGGGTTGCGAAGTCACTGAATCTGAAATTGCTGGTGAGGGTCTAACCCGAGGAATTGCAGGAAATCCTGAAACAACTTCGGTTGATTTAGGTCATACCACAAGTGTGCCAACAACCTCCGAGTTGGTTTCACCTTCTACTCAAACACCAACACCAATTCAAACAACACAAACACCCCAACAAACTTCATCAACTTCTCACCAACAAGATAAAGATAACACTTGTAACCATTTATTACAAATCTTGAGGTCTGAAGGGGATATGATTGGTAAGATTAATAGGGGAGTGTTGAAAGCTTTGGAGTTAAGGGATAGAGAACTTGAGCATGAACGTCAAGTCAAAGCTTCAAAAGAGTAGGTGCAAAGTCAGAAGAATGAATATGATGCTAAACTTGCTGCTTTTGAGCTACGATTAATTGCTCTTGAGTCTTGCCGAACGGCCTCGATTTCTACAAGACGGCCTCGATCACCCCGAAGAGAGGAACCAAGGAGATGGTCAAGCTAATGTTATTAACACTTTTTCGGCAAGAGTGGAAGATGCTAGTGGTGATGTTGAAATGAGAGAAAGAAATCAGAACGATCTTGTGAGGATCGTCCTACAAGCCACAACACAAAATGTATCAAATATGGAAAAACAACCACTGAGACGATCTTAAGGAGATCGTCCTAGTGAAAATCGTTTTGAGGTCTTCTTCTCCAACAAAACACAAAGTAAAAACTCCATTGATGAATTTTTCAAGCTTCAATAACTTTCGATTTACTGAGTGTTAGAATGTGAAATTACTTGCAAAATGTTTGTAATTACGTCCGCAACAAATCCTAATACACAATTCAGCCTATAACACAACAGAATCAAAACCCAATTTTTAGCGCCAAAAACCAAAAATTCAATCTAGAGATTTAGATCAAATTCGATTATAAAATTCAACAAGAATACGTTTTGAGCTATGAGGAATCGATTGGTGAACAAAAATTGATGATTTTATGCGATTTGAACAACAAATAAGGATGAAACAGAGAAAGTTTTTGAGGAAATGGTTTTGAATTGATTTTGAATGAAAATTGAGATCAAAAACAGTTATGGATCGATATCAAAGTGATATTTTGCTCTGATACCACATGTAATAACACGATTTCAGCTATTGATTCGATCTCAACAATGGCGTTTCAAGTGTGTGTGTTCTTGGTGTGTTTAGTGTGTGTGAATTTCTAGAGAGAGAGAGAAAGAGACGATCTGTATATGTTGTATTGTGTGAAAATGGATAAAAGGCTTATGATTTCTAAGGAGTTGAGGGTATTTATAGTCTAAATCTACAATTAAGCTAATTGACACTCCTAGTCCCTCATCCTTAGAAATCATTTCACCATGTCTTAACAACAACTACGTCCACTAACTTAAATTACAATTTATCACTATTTTTGGATTTCTAACATAAATGTGAATGTGTTATATGTGGGTCCATTTATAGTTTTCATGAGTATTATGGTAAGAAGCAAGGTATTGAACGCCTTTGTGTACTACCTTTGCTATCTTATCATTCAATACTTATGTGATTCTATAAATTGTAATGTTTTCTTATATATATATATATATATATATTAAGGTGAGAAGCAAGGTATTGAACGCCTTTGTGTACTACCATTGTTGTCTCATACTTAATATATGTACGAAACATTGTGTTTGTGGAAATAATGTGTTTAATTTGTTATAATGTGTATATTTCTTTGTGTGATGTCTAAAGTTGCTTTTCTGGTCAAATTTTGGTCAACTTGGTTTTATTTTAGGCTTTTCTTAAAAATCATAAAAAGATGACTATGTTTGAAGAAGGTGCCTCAATGAAGATGCAAGCTAATCAAGCTTTGCATATACCATTTGCATCAAAATTCCCAATCATCACTGAGATTCTTAATCATCATCCATTGAACATAGCCCTCACTAATGATGCTATAGTTCCAGAGAAGTATGTCTTTGATTTGTGGGAATCAATTGAATACACAAAAGCCGATAAGAGAAAGAAATATGAAGACTACTTCCACTATACCTTAGAATCAGAAGGAAAGTACTATTTGTGCAAGTTTAACCTGGAACAGTTCAGATCTATCTTGGGGTTTCCTGAACAAGAAGAATATGAAGAACTGCCATCAGTGGAAGAGATGTTGGCTGCAGTTCAGGCCCTAGGATATGAAGGGGAGTTGGGATCTTTGAGAGATTTCAAGAGAATGAACATAGCTACTTTATGGCATACCATGTACAATGTCTTGAGTACATGCTTGATGCCCTCTCAGAAAGGGATTGATGCTATGACAAAACATTCTTTGTCATTATACTATGCAGTCACTCACAATGTGGAATGTGACTATGCAAAGATTGTCTGGGAGAAGATGGCACAAGTTGTTAAAGCCAAAGACAAACAAGATAAGAAATACATTGCTTACATCAGATTCTTCACATTGTTGATTGAAGATGTTCTTGATTCCACGGATGTAATTCCAAAACTTGATGACAGCTTCAAGTGTGTCATTGCCATGTATAAGTCAAACATCAGAGGCACTAACAGTGAGATTGCTAAACCATTCCCTATTCCACCATTTTTGCTCAATCTAGTACCAGCTAACAGTCCCCATCTTAGGACATATAGAGAGTGGTTAGACACAGTTACGGGGTCTGAAAGCCGATAGACTCCTACCCCAACTGTGCATAGGTCACCGAGTGAGGGTCCTAGGGTTACAAAAAGAAAAAGAGGGGATAGAGGAGAGGGGACTTTTGAGCAACCAAGGAGAAAACTAAAAAGAGTATCATTTGAATCTCCAATCACACCCAATATCTCATCTTCTCAAACAACCCCACCACTATCACAATCAACACCATCTATTCTAACAACACCTTCTACACCACTTCCTTCTATTTCTTCTCTGATTCCACCAATTCTTTCTTCACCACAATTATCCACAATTCTTGAAACCACATCAAACATCCCAGCTCCCATTCCTGGGAGAAGATTAAAGATGCAAGCTAGAAGGATTAAATCCAAATCTGGTTTGTTAAAAATCACCAAAAAGAAGCACAAGAAGAGACATTCTGCTTCATCTTCTAGCTTGTAGAGAGATGAGTCGGGTACAATTGATATTGATCAATCTTTTGGTACCTCGACGGATTTTGATGATGAACATATCACACAAACCATTGCAAGTGTGATATCGGATGTTCATTCTGAGGATCAGGGAACTGGAGATGAAGTTGTGCTGGAGGAACAAGGAGGGAACGAGAGAGGAGTCGAAAATACAAGAGAGGTTGAGAGGTCCGGGCTAGGACAAGGGAAAAAAGAAAATGTTAGCCCTCCAATAGTTGAAACACAAAAGTCTAGCCTGGATGACAACCCTAGGATATAAGTCGAGAGCTCCCCACTCTTGCATGCACAAAACTCTCCAAACCATTCTGACTCCTCACAACATGAGTTAGTCTCACAGATGCACGGGGAACAAGCACGCTCACCACACTCTCCTCATTTGGGGGATGAGAGTGTTGAAATAAGAGAGGACCAGCCCCACCTCTCGCCTTCAGTTCATGTACTTGAGTCTAGATCTCCTAGGGACACGGACCTGCAAGCTCAGTTTAGTACTGATGCCGGAACAAGCAGAGAGGGACCCACTTTGTGTGACCCTCTAGGACAGCTTGGAAGTCCTGCCTTAGCTAACATCATGCCAGCTTTAGCCGCAGGCAACAGTTCTCAAACCGAGACTGAGAGACAGTATGAACGCCAAGGTGACACTGTTGTTTCTCAGGATCAACCTGAAACTGTATTAACGGGCATTCTCAGTGACCCCGGTGTTGTGAGTGGTGTTACCCAACAACAAGCCCCGGACAGTGATTTATCATAGTCTAGGACACAACTTGATTCTGGTTGTGAAGCCAATGAATCCGAAACTGCTGGTGAGGGTTTACCCCAAGGATCTGCAGGAAATCCTGAAACAGCTTCAGTTGGTTTTGGTCACACCACGAGTGTGCCAACAACCTCCGGGTTGGTTCCATCATCACTTCAAACACCAACACCAACTCCAACAACACAAACACCATAACAAACTTCATCAACTTTAAACCAACAAGAAAAAGACAACACATGCAATCATTTATTACATACCTTAAGGTCTGAAGGTGATAGCATTAATATGATTGATAGGGGAGTGTTGAATGCTTAGGAGTTGAGGGATAGAGAAATAGAGCATGTTAGGTCCAGTTTTACTGGACTAGCTCCAGACTTGAAGACTGGAGCAATCCTGAAGATTTGTCAAGAAATTATGGAAGTCCAATAAGTGTTTGCTTTTACAGGAAATCTGGAGTCTTCCAGATTTGCTTACTAAACTTCACTCCAGTTCAGATCTACTTTACTGAAGAACATTCTCCCTGAAGACAAAGTCTGAAGTCTGAAGAACAAGACTTAGATGTGGCGGAGCCCACTGGCAGACTTACCAGATCAACAACTAGAGTCCTTGTCAGTGTTCTAGACCTTACAAGTCTGAACACTGATTACAAGGAATTGACTTTATGCCTTTACACGCTTTTACCCAGATATCTCTTTTGTCCGTTGTAAAGGTTATACACGCGTGTAAAGGTGGTTGGCTAAAAGGTGACAAGTCAATATCAATGTGACTTTATCCTTGTACTTTTAGTATTGCATTTAAAGAAAATACCTAAGTTCCTTAAAAGCTCCCAACCACATTTGTACGACAAAATAATCACTGTAGAGATTATTTTGCCTATAAATACCAAGTCATTTCCCTCTTAGAAATTACTTTTGCAATTTGGTGAACTTGCCTAAATACTCTCGATCTAAACAGTTATACTTTACAACTTTAAGTATTTCGATCAAGGAGATTATTTAGCAAGTATAGATCACTTGTAATTCATAAGGTTGTTTAGATACTTACTTTGGTATTATCTAGGTTCCGCAACAACCTTGTATTTTGTTTATACATCAATAAATAAAATACACATTGAAAATTACTTTCGTGTTCCACCTTTATTTAACTTGCTTATTTATTGCTTAAGTCTTGTATTTACTTATTTATATTCTTGCATTTATATTTACGTAAATACTAGTCCTCATCTAGTGCATACTTGACTTGTTGTATTTTATACTCGTGGGTTAAACCAATGGTGAGGGACTTCACAATTGGTATCAGAGCAATGCTTTTATACAAAGGCTGATGAAGACACAAACTGGTTATGGCATAAAAGGTTATCCCATTTAAATTTCAAAAATATTAACAAGTTGTCCAGAAAACAACTTGCAGATGGAATACCTTCAGTTTCCTTCATAAAGGAAAGGCCATGTCCAGGATGTGAAAAGGGAAAGTAGAAGCGAGCCAGTTTTAAGAAGACCAAGCAGTATTTTAGCATAACTAAACCTCTTCATATGCTTCATATGGACCTCTTTGGTCTAGTGAATGTTCAGACACTTGCTAGTAAAAGATATACCCTGGTGATTGTTGATGAATATACCAGATATTCTTGGGTTATCTTTCTAAGGTCTAAAGGTGATGTTGCTGCTGAAATCATTAGTCACATCAAACAAATTGAACTCAAACACAAGCATAAAGTGTGTCAGCTAAGAAGTGATAATGGAACAGAATTCCAGAATGCAACTCTGGAGAAATTTTGTGCTGACACTGGCATCTCTCAGAACTTCTCATCAGCTTGTACACCAGAACAAAATGGTGTTGTGGAAAGGAAGAATCGTACACTGATCGAAGCTGCCAGGAGTATGCTTGCTGAATCTGGTCTCCCAACAATTTATTGGGCTGAGGCAATTGCAACTGCTTGCCACACCCAGAACAGATCAGTTTATGTTAAAAGACACAAGAAGACTGCATATGAAATGCTCAGAAAAAGGAAACCAAATATTGGTTATTTCTATGTTTTTGGATGTCCAGTTTACATCCTGAACGATTCAAGTCAGTTAGGCAAATTCGATGCCAAATCTGATGAAGGATTTTTCTTGGGTTATTCAGAAATTCGAAAAGCCTTCAGAGTCTACAACAAATGACTGAAGAAAATTCATGAGTAATTTCATGTCACATTCGATGAATCCAATGAAGCAATCAATAAAAAGCCAATCCTTGATTCAACCCCAGTAATTCCAATTGTCTTCGATAAATCTGATCTTATCATCTACAATAAAGATTTATCTGAAGAAGTTTCCAGTCATCCTGATCTGGACC
Source organism: Erigeron canadensis (assembly GCF_010389155.1). Lineage (NCBI taxonomy): Eukaryota > Viridiplantae > Streptophyta > Magnoliopsida > Asterales > Asteraceae > Erigeron > Erigeron canadensis. Next base: position 21,343,372 of record NC_057769.1, read on the forward strand.
CTGTTCAAGAAGTTGTACCACCCAGTAGTACTTTGTTCTATCCTTCAGTAAGCTTCAAACTACACTCTGAAGTTACCATTGGATCAGATATTCGTACTACTCACCCAGTATCAGTTTCAGTTGAATCTATACCAGTTCTCCAGAACTCTGAATCTCTCCAGGATACTAATTCAGTACTCCAGGAAATGCCATAAAATGATGAGATTTATGATGCAAATCGTAATCTTGCAGATTCAAATGAAGATGTGGAGATTGTCTAGCAAGACCTCTACCTAATGCAACACCAGAGGGAAATCAATTGAATCCTTGCAATGATATTATTGTTCATAATCCTGGTCATTACTCTAAGTGGACAAGAGCTCATCCAATTGATCAGATAATTGGTGATCCCACTAGAGGGGTTCAGACCAGAAGTGCCTCCAGTGATCAATGTTTATATGTTAGCTTCTTATTACTGATAGAATCGAAGAAGATTGAAGAGGCAATGGAAGATCCAAACTGGGTTATCCCTATGCAAGAAGAGCTTAACCAGTTTGAGAGAAACAAGGTATGGAATCTGGTGCCCTTTCCTGCTGGAAAGAAAGAACCTATAGGCACCAGATGGGTTTTCAGAAACAAGGTTGATGAAGATGGGCATGTAATCAGAAACAAAGCCAGATTGGTTGCACAGGGGTATGTCCAATCTGGAGAAGATTTTGATGAATCATTTGCTCCAGTGGCTAGACTCGAAGCTATCAGAATGTTCTTAGCATTTGCTGCTCATCACAACTTCAGAGTCTACCAGATGGATGTAAAAAGTGCATTTTTGAATGGAACACTTGAAGAAGAAGTTTATGTCAAGCAACTACCAGGCTTTATTGATGAAAAACATCCTCACTAGGTGTATCGTCTGGACAAAGCACTTTATGGTCTCAGACAAGCACCACGAGCCTGGTATGACACTCTGACTAAACACTTACTGGCACATGGTTTTAAAAGAGGTGCAATTGACAATACCTTATTCATTCTTCGAGAAAAAGGTAATCTTCTGCTGGTACAAATTTATGTTGATGATATTATATTTGGTTCTACTGAAGAAAATATGTGCAAGAAATTTTCGAAAATAATGTCAAAAGAATACGAAATGAGTTTAATGGGTGAATTAACATATTTCTTAGGTCTTCGGATTAAACAAACCAGTGATGGTATTTTTATTAATCCTGATTGTAAGCCAGTGAACATCACTACCTATAGAGGTATGATTGGTTCACTGATGTATTTAACAGCCAGTAGCCCAGATATAATGTTTGCAACATGTTTATGTGCCAGATATCAGGCTAACCCAAAAGAATCTCATATGCTTGCTGTAAAGCGCATACTGAAGTACCTTAAAGGTGTCCCCAGTTTGGGCCTTTGGTATCCCAAAGGTTTAGGCTTAGATTTAATGGGTTATTCAGATTCAGATCATGCAGGTCGTAAGATAGACAGGAAATCCACTACTGGTGGATGTCATTTCCTTGGTGGCAAACTGGTAAGCTGGACCAGTAAGAAGCAAACTTCAGTTTCACTCTCCACTGCTGAAGCTGAATATGTATCTGCAGCCAGTTGTTGTGCTCAGATACTCTGGATGAAGAACCAGTTGCTTGATTATGGTCTTATGAATACAAAATCTCCAATTTCTTGTGATAATACCAGTGCCATTGCTATCTCAAACAATCCAGTCATGCACTCCAAAACCAAGCACATTGATCTCAGGTATCATTTTATTTGTGATCATGTTATGAAAGGTGACGTGGAAATCCATTTCATCCCCACTGACAAACAACTCGCTGACATCTTTACTAAACCTTTGGATGAGAAAACTTTTCGTTATCTTGTCGGTGAGTTGCGAATGTTGAACCCATAAATCTGGAACCTTTGTTATGAACGCCTTTGTGACACTGACAGGGTTCTTGATTCCAGATTAGTAAGTCTATGCCAGCTTGGCTATCGAACGCCTTTGTGTACTATCCTTGCAATATAGACTTACTGATCACCATTCCAGTGGGAAAGAACTCGACCAAGATTTTCTATATTTTAATTGACGAAAATGAGAATATATTTGTTTTACTGGAATCTCGTATGCCAGTTTGGATATTGAACGCCTTTGTGTACTATTCTTATTGGTGTGAGAGTCCAGTCATTTAAATAAACTCTCACTAAAACAATTTTTTCCAGAAAATGTTACTGGTGTCTTAATACCAGTAGAGATATCGAACTCCTTTGTGTACTATCTCTATAGGTTTTTGACTCCAGTATCCCATCAATGCATATTTTACTGGAATAATCCACCAGTAACACTGGTGTGACTAGTCATCCTCCAGATGCATTGAATTGAGTCATGGTTCGTCAGTCATAACAACTTTAATACTTGGTCTTTGTGATGCCACGTAAGCAACACTTTTTGAGTGGGAAACTATCTTTATCCTACGTGGCATAGATATTATACAAATAAAATGATGGTTTGTTACCTTGGGAAGATAAAAAGTTGAAAAATGAGTTTTGTGGGCTGTCAAATGTCACTATTAATGGGTGAAGTTAATGCGGATCTCAAAAGCCGATGAAAAACTGTTTTGTATAAATTCAAAATAACCTTTTGAAATCCAATGGTTACTTTCTCTCTCATCTATAAATACTCCAATGCTTTCACTTTTCACATTTACTTCGAAAATCTTAACTCCCAAAATCTTACGATTCCTTCATTTACTTCAACCTCCAATTCCAATCATCAATCTCTTTCTTATTTACTGCAAATTCCTGTCATCAATTCCTTCATAAATTCTTCATTTTTCTTCAAAACCCTAAATTTCTTTCTTTCACCTTCACTTTCAATTTCAATATACAAAAATGGCTCCTAGACAAGCAAGCACCAAAAGAAATCTCTTAACAAATGTATACACTCCTCCCGAACGTGTTGAAAAAGCCCCTGGCATTGTCATCGACACTGACAAAATTAGAATTAATATGCATAATTGGATGGCAAAGTTGGCCGGAACTCATGACCCCCGATCGATCATTGGTCGACTTAATGTATTATTTCTCAGTTCTCCTCTTTATGGAGCTCTAACCATGAATCCTGGCAAAATGTATCATGGTTATCTCTGTGAGTTCTGGTACACCGCTCATTTCCAGGCTGGTGATGATGCCACCATCCAATATACTCAGAAAAGGGGAACCGTTCCTCTGACTTTAACAGTCGATTCATTCAGAACGGCGCTTGGATTGAATTATTTGCCACTTAATGAGTTGCCACTTCAACTTCCAACTGGAGTGAATCACAGGCAAGTGTGTCGGGAAATGGGACACACAAATATTGTTGATGAGCATGGTGCTCTATGGAGAAAAGGTACTATATATATGAGTAGGTTGCTGACTCATGGAGATATTTCTTCACTCATATAGTTTCGTGTTTAGGAAGTGGGTCTGGAGGGTTAGACCAGATTAATCAAACCCAGTTATTGATTGCGTATTGTTTATGGTATGGGTTAAGGGTTGATTTCGCCCAAATTTTGTTCAATGATTTAGCTGATAGACTGAGGACACATAAAAGAAAAGCAAATGTCCCGTTTATTAGATTTTTGTCTATCATTTTCAAGAGAGAACTGGGTGAGGGTTATGATAATAATTCGAGTCATTTTTCAATGGCTGAGTATATGGGAGATTTAAACCATTTGGTTTCACATAATTTGGAGGTTGATATTCCTGAGGCTATGTTGAACAATTTTAGAAGGGAAGTTGTTGAGAATAGTGATGAAAATATTACAAATGTACAAACTATCGCAGCAATACCAGCTGGCACAGGAGAGGCTTCAGGCGGGCCTCAAAACAATGAGGGACCCTCTTGAGTCCTCACTGCTGAAGAGGTTCCTCTAGAAACCCAGGAGGTTCCTAACCCAGAGCAGTCTTCTCTTTCTATTCCATCAACCACCTCCACTAGACCAAGAACTGGACCCAGACGACTTAGGAGAGGGGGAAATTTGGTCATCCCCAGTAGTACCCAAGCCAACCATCCAGATTCCTCCCAACAGGAATCTAGAGATGTCATAAGGGAAAACTTGCAAGCAACCACTCTCGAAACTTCTGTTAGGGAGAGTGGTGAAGTATCTGAAAGGTCATCCCAACCTTTGTTAGAGTCCGTGTCTGCACTAAATATTGAAAGCCAAATTTCTGACACAACTCTTTCACGGACTGGTGTCACTGGAGCCTCACCTCTAGTGATTCCAGTCCCACATTCTACGGCTGGTGACATTATGAATTTGGATGGATCTTTAATTGTGGAGCAGGTTGAGCCACAAGTAAATGAAAATGTTGAGCAAGTGCAGGTGAATGTTGAAGCGCAGGAGGCCCAGATTGATTTGAATAGAAGTGTAGGTGAACAACTGGCAGGGGGAATGCCAGATTTTTAAATGGAGTCTCCCATTTCTGATCAAGACTTTGACAAAGATATGGATTTCCTCCGTGATGATGACATAAATACTGAAGGATCTCCCAGTCATATCACCAGTACAGTTGTTGAAGAGTTAAATGCAACAGTTTCACCACCACCATCTTCTCCAGTACAAATTGAAAATCAAGCACCACCAGAATCATCAACACAAACACCACCACCTCTAACAAATCCACAGAACACTTCTTTTTCTTCTCCTCCATAAAATATTCAACAAATTTCTGAACCATTGGTGGAACTGGAGACTGTCAACCAGAATGCAAATATTACAAGAGTTGAAGCTCCAGTATCTCAGGCCACCAGATTAACTCCTCCAGGTGATCTTTCCACCAGTTTTCCAACCGAGGTCCAAGACCTTTTTACTAAGGTGGCGGACCTGGAAAGATCCCTTCAGACTTCTTCACAGGTAGTTTCTGACTTTAAATCTTCACTATCAAATAATATGAGGTCAGAAATGCTTGTTTTTGCTGGTAATGAAAAGATAGTCTTTGAGAAGCTGGATGAACTGGTACTGGCCACAAATAACAATTCTGAGAAAATCAAAGTGGCAGTCCAGGGCTTGAAAGAAAAGTTGGTCAGATCAGTGCAAACTGCTATTCAGACAAGTGTTGCTAGTCCCTTGTCCAGTTTGACTGATGAAGTTCAGAAATTAGTTACCAGGGTTGAGAATGTGGAGAAGAAGCCAACACTTGACCAGACTTCAGTTATCAGCAACATCAGTGATGAAGTTGCCAGAAAATTAAGAGCTGACATGCTGAAGGAAATTACTGAAGAAATGTCTGGGTCAGTGTTGAGGACCATTCAGGATAGTTTGTTGCCACAAGTTGAAAAGATGATAAAAGATGAAATGCCAAAGGACTTGGTCTCTGAAGTCCAATCTCTTAAAAGAGATTTTGAGCAGTTGAAAACATTTGTGGCTATCATGACCCCTGAATGCAAAACTTTTGGGCCCTCTGATAGAAACAAACTGGAGGATGTGTGGAATGCCCTCAAGTCTGGGACTAGTGGTCATTCCAAGGGGGAAAGCAGTTTGAAGGCTGGTGCTAATGATTTTAACCAGGCTGTTGAAAAGATTACCAAGGCGAAAGAAGAAATGGCTCAGAGAGCACTTGGCACTGAAGCCATTGCTCAGGTTAATGTGGAAGAAGCAACTGGTACTGATGCCAGTGTGCAGAATGTTGAAGAAGAAGATGATGCCAGTACTGAAGCTGGTGAGTCAGAACCTCAGTTTGAGGACTTCCCAGATTTGGCTACATTTAAAAAGCAAAGAAGGCCTCATGTCATTTCTGGTGAAGAAACTGAAGAAGGTGAAGATACAGATATTATTGCCTCCTTGCCTAATGCTGATGAAGAAAGATCAAGGAAACTTCAGCAGGAGTGCATATTAATTGATATCTGGAAGCAAAATCTGAAGAATGACTGGGAAGCACATAAGATGGATATGGCACAAAGGGGAACACTGGATACTTTCAATGTTGGTCGTCTTAGTGTGCACATTGATGTGTATAGATACATGAAGAATGATCCCAGCGTCATTAAATGTTTGGAAGTGATGGATGATGTTCGTCTTTGTTCAGTATACACCCAAGATGAACAGATGTATGATGCTGAAACTTATGAGGTTAGTGTACTGGAGTTGATTGCTGCCAGGAAAGATGAGTTGGTTGAGCTCCAGAGAAAAGCAAAGAAGAATGCTCTTGCCTTGGAAAATGAATATAGGAAAAAGATGAGAGGTGTACCCAAGCCACCCAGGAGAACAAAGGCAGAGAGAGATGCTGATCTGAGCAACTTCATTCCTCTGGATGTGTCCAGGAGTATTAGCAGGACTCAATTGCAAAGAGTTGCAAATTCACAAGGCATCTCCAGAGAGACTGAAGAAGAAGTAAGACTGGCAAAGGTAAGACAGGAATACAATGAAAGAATGCACTGTAGAGCTGATGCCAGGAAAATTATTGCTGCAGAGATTAGATTGGCCACAGACCATGAAGCCCATTCAAAATTTTATGTAAAACTGACAAGGGAAGAAAACTTCACTGCTGAAAGAAGAAGTACGTCAGTAAGGGCATTTGGGTGGTCTGAACTCAGAGAAATTGGCTTGTACTTCAAAGAAAATCCTTAGCTTATTTCTGTTGATGTGAGGTACTTTGTGAAAAGGATTGAGAAGGAGCATAGCAGGATTATAATGATGGAAGTCACTCTGGCAAAGAGGAAACCAGAAGACTCTCCAGGTTTTAAGAGGAAGGATACTGAAGAACATTCTCACTGAAGACAAAGTCTGAAGTCTGAAGAACAAGACTTAGATGTGGCGGAGCCCACTGGCAGACTTACCAGATCAACAACTAGAGTCCTTGTCAGTGTTCTAGACCTTACAAGTCTGAACACTGATTACGAGGAATTGACTTTATGCCTTTACACGCTTTTACCCGGATATCTCTTTTGTCCCTTGTAAAGGTTATACACGCGTGTAAAGGTGGTTGGCCAAAAGGTGACAAGTCAATATCAATGTGACTTTATCCTTGTACTTTTAGTATTGCATTTAAAGAAAATACCTAAGTTCCTTAAAAGCTCCCAACCACATTTGTACGGCAAAATAATCACTGTAGAGATTATTTTGCCTATAAATACCAAGTCATTTCCCTCTTACAAATTACTTTTGCAATTTGGTGAACTTGCCTAAATACTCTCGATCTAAACAGTTATACTTCACAACTTTAAGTATTTCGATCAAGGAGATTATTTAGCAAGTATAGATCTCTTGTAATTCATAAGGTTGTTTAGATACTTACTTTGGTATTATCTAGGTTCCGCAACAACCTTGTATTTTGTTTATACATCAATAAATAAAATACACATTGATAATTACTTTCGTGTTCCGCCTTTATTTAACTTGCTTATTTATTGCTTAAGACTTGTATTTACTTATTTATATTCTTGCATTTATATTTACGTAAATACTAGTCCTCATCTAGTGCATACTTGACTTGTTGTATTTTACACTCGTGGGTTAAACCATCAGGGAGGGACTTCACAATTGGTATCAGAGCAATGTTTTTATACAAAGACTGATGAAGACACAAACTCGGTTTTTACGAGACTGGATGATCCTGATTCAGATGATCACCCCAAGGGGGAGAACCAAGGAGATGATCAAGCTAATGTTGATGATAATTCGGCAAGAGTTGAAGAAACCAGCGTTGATGTAGAGATGGGGGAAGGAAATGAAGGTAGAAATGATGTAGGGATTGAAGATCGAGCTGAATTGGAAAGATTAGCTGAATGTAGAGCTAAATCTGATGAAATGTGGAAAGAACTTGGTTTGAATATTGAAGAAGTTGAGAAGGCTGAGTATAGGGATGAAATCAGGAAAAGATTAGAAGACGTGTTTGGAATGGGAGAGATAGACGGAGAGGAAGAAGAAGAGATTATTGATGAAGATGTTGTTGATGAAGCTTTAATTGAATTTGCTGAAGGAGAGGCAGACGCAGAAGCAATCAAAGACAACATTGTGTTGAGTATTCCGGAATTTGTTGAGACTCAAAGAACTACTGGTGAACCAGTGTTTGAAGAATACGATGATCTTGATTCTTTTACAACTGGTCCTTCAGGTAGAAATGAAGCTGAAGAGTCAACAATTCCATCTGTGTCAACTCCAAAGCAATATTTTTTTAATGATTTTGAAGGGTTTGATGAGCTGAGAAAAACTCCAGAAGCCATTTCTCAAGATTTCAAAAGGTCAACCTTTAAACAAGTGTCAAGAGAAGCGATCATTTCTGAAGAAGAACCACTTCTTGACTACTTCCCTACAGAACTAACCGAAGAACAATGGAACTTTGTTAATAGGGGGTACTTGCTCAGAGATCAAGCTAGAATGGTTGCACTTAGCATTAAGCCAAAGCAAGTTGCAATCAAGTCAAGATTTTTTGAGGTATGAGCATTTCCGATCTTCTGCGGAGCTACTAAGGTTGTCAAAGTAGGAAGACCGGAATTTGCTGCTACGTACAAGTTTAAGGATTTAAAACAAGTTGAAGAATATAGATCTCTCCTTAAACTTGCTGATAGCTACAATCCAAACATCCTTGAAGATCAGAGGAAATTCAGGATCATGGTGCTGATCAGAGTGATCTTGATTAGAAAGACTCACATCTCTATACCTTGTTTTCATGTCAAGAGAGAAAATGGCTTAATATATAGATTCAATGAAGCTCACTTCAAACTTCTGTCGGTTGATGACATAACTTTCCTCTACAACCACTATGTGAATGCCATTCAAAGATATCGTGAAAATCTTATTGCCTTTGATGCAGTGAAAAGATACATGTCCAGCGTCATTCAACATGCATCATTGGAAGATTTTCAGATTGGGTTTGAGTTGGTTAAGAGGAAGATTAATGTTCCGTATCTAGATCAAAGTCTTTACACGGAAGATATAGAAAGGCTGAATATTGGTCATGTTCTCGAGAAACCAACACTTGGAGTCATATTTCTTAAGAGCAGGAAAAAGAAGATCTTTGTTAAAATGTGCGACCTTACTTCTTACTATGATGGAACCCTGGAATTCTGTAAGAATGTGCTGTTATGCTTATCTGAAGATGAAGAGTCTGATCAAAAGAAAGCTCTGCTTGATAAGGTAATCAGCAAGATTGATAAGAGACTGGGTTTCAGAGAGAGTATTAGAATGATAAGGGAGGCAAAGAATGTTAAGAAGTCCAAGTATGTTGAAAGAAAAAGGGGAGGATGTTGGATCAAGTATGAACCTAGTAATGTTTTGGGACCACATAACATTCCTCCTAGAGACTATGAAGCAAGCATGGTAGTCCCCGAAGATAAACCTGAAGGTAACAACTGGTTCTAGCATCCAAACGTAAACAAACCAAATACTCGAGCATAAAGACTGTTGACTCTTAGATACATTTTGACAAATCACTACTAAGGAAGAGATTGTTAGAAATATAATTTCTAGTAGTTGATTTGTATGTTTATAATACTTTGTATTTGTTTGTATTTCTTATAAGTATAGAAGGGGGACTAGTGTAAATTGTATAGGAGTATATAAAGCCCCCTCCATAGCTTTGATTTGTAACTTTAACACATTTTATGCTATACAATCTTTTCACACACACTTACTTTCTCTCTCGGTATTTACACACACGACCACTATTAACACACACTAAAACACATAGTTAAGCTCAATTACATACATTACAGAGCGACACACTATCAGCTTTACGGTGCTTTAATTGAACACATTTGGACTATTCTTGAAAAATATCGACAACGTTAATGTAGCTTGTTTTACCTTTTTAATTAGTAGTGTCATGTTTAATTTTTTTTATAGTAGTTTAAATTTTTATTAATGTATTGGTCTTAATTTTAAATATGTGATAATTAAATATTTAGTAATGTGATGTTTTAGTTTTATTTTTGTAACAATAATAGTTTTATTATTTTTTGGGTTAAATAAAATCGATATACAAAATTGGAGAAAATGTGCTTATTATGAGTGTGGTGTTTTTGAGTGTATTTATAAAAGAGATAAAAAACTGATGTGATATTGAAATAGAGATGAAAGAAACATTTTTTACTAGGAATGATCAAATATGCTTGTAATCAATGTATATTGGTTGGGTGAATAATTGTTATCATGATGATTTGTATTATGGCATAATGTGTCTCATATTATATAACGAGAGAAAAGAGTAGGTATGAATGATAGTGTCATGTAAAGACTAGAAAAATACAAAATATTTGGCGATTTTCATGGGTCCATCTTGATTTTTTATGTTTGTTGGCTCCCTCTTTTCCATGTATCTCCACATTTCAGCTTTCTTATTTGTCATAAATACTTCTTCCGTCCCATTTTAGTTGTCATACTGACTAACTTTAACCGTAAATAACTTTGTTTGTGTCATGTAACACTTGATATAAAATATATAAATGGATTGGGTTTTTAATGTACTTTTCGTTTATATAAGTTTCATCAACTACTATATAGTACAAACAAAGTTATTTACGGTCAAAGTTAGACAACATAACAATTAAAATGGGACGGAGGGATCCGTAATACTCGAGTACATATCTATACACTATACTCCCTAGTAAAAAGTATTGAATTTCTTAAAATTTAGCACTTTTTTTTCTTTTCAAAATACCCCTACTTAAACATTAAACCATTATATACCATCTTTTCACCATTCTACTCTCTAACCATTACACACTCTCATCGATCTTCTATCACCTTCCACCGCCGTCTTTCTCCACCGTCTCTCCCGATCTCCACCACCGCCTCCATTTTACGTTGTCATCACCTTCTAGCCACCGCAACGTGCAGACACTATGCTCATATATTAATAAATCAAACAGTTTTTATTTTATAAAATCACCAATTAAAGTTGTTAATTACATTTAGCTCTTGCTTTTATCAAATTAAAAATTGATAAGGTTATTATTAATTAAAATATAAATTAAAAATATTAATAATGATTATCCAAATATATTAATATATTATTTTATAGAGTTAATTACTGAAATGGTACCTAACGTTTGCGCCATATTATTGGTTTCATACTTTTTCTTTTGAAATTATAATGATCATAATCAACGTATGCAATTCTCCACTTGGACCATACTGGAGGCTAACGTAGTCACGTAGCTATTAAACCCCCCCCCCCCCCAACACGTGCCATGCACGTGAGGGGCAAAGATGAAATATCGCATTTCTTAATTACTTAAATGGTACCTATCGTTTGCACGATATTGTTGGTTTCATACCTAATCTTTTTTAATTACTTAAATGGTACCTAATATTTAGTTATTAATTTATTTTTTATTATATTTTTTTGAAAGGTGAATTCCGCTTTAAGTCAATGTCTTAAAAACTGATATTTTAGTCATACTGGTGTGAAAAAATTTCTGGTATTATCGGTGTTACCGGAAATACCGGCCGGTACGACTATTTTTAATTTGTTTTATTTTTCTTTCAAAAAACTTTTCAAAACTTTTATAATTTAACGAAAATAGTCAAAATGCACTTATAATCCACTAAAAAATAATACCAAATAGGTATTTTCATAACAAAATATAAGTTTAAAGTTCACAAATATCCAAATATAGCAATAAAGTATCATAAAAACAATTTTAAAAAAATTGAAAATTTTTATTTTTTTTGAAAATACCGGAAATACCGAAATATTCCAGGAATACCGGTCAGTATTTACTGCAACACGAAGTTTAAAGCAATGTTTTATATACAAGTAAATACCGACCGATATTTCTGGTATTCCTGGATATTTCTGGTATTACCGTTGTGGTATTCCCAATATTTTCAAAAAAGAAAATTTGTAGTTTTTATAAAATCAATTTTATGATACTTTATTTCTATTTTTTGTTATTTGTGAACTTTAAACTTGTATTTTGTTACGAAAAACCTATTTGGTATTATTTAAGTAATTAAAAACATTAGGTATGAAACCAGCAATATCGTGCAAACGTTAGGTACCATTTAAGTAATTAAGAAACGCGATATTACATCTTTACCCCTCACGTGCAACTCATGTGGGGGGTTTTTAACGGCCACCTGACGACGTTAGCCTCCAGTATGGTCCGAGAGAAGATTTGCATACGTTGGATATAATCAGCGTAATTTCGAAAGGAAATGTATGAAACCAGTAATATGGCGCAAACGTTAGGTACCATTTTAGTAATTAACTCTTATATTTATATTAATATTTATAGAAAAAATCTCACTAATTTATAATTTTTTGTTTTTCATCAATAATTTACACTTTTACCTCCACTACATGCTTAATTTATAATTATTACAATTTGTAATTATCAACTTGAAATTTTTGTTTTAGTTTTTCATCTTTTAATTAATTTAATAAATTTCAACATTTTATTTCTAATTTTTTCTTCCATATAATATTTGTCTTTTAATATACTAAAAGAAAGTTATTCTAAAAACTTATTGACCAATTACAACTCTAGATATCTTAAAGTTTGACTTTTGTTTCCAATTTTTACTTTAATTTACACTTTTTTGTTTTCAATTACAAATTTACACTTTTTAATCGTTAATTCCAATATAATATATAAAGAATAATAGCTAATACATATTCAATAATGTTTTTATAATATTCACATATCGTTATGTTACATTAAACAACTTCGATAAATATATTTTTAAAAAGTTTCATTATAAAACTCAAAGTTTTATAATATAGATCAATTTTTTATTACTAAAAATTATAAACTAATTTTAGATCATAATAAACTAACACCTAATATTGATAAAGTTGTAAACCCGTGTATTTGACACAAACTTAAAATATAGTATATTAATAAATCAAACAGTTTTTATTTTTTAAAATCACCAATAAAAGTTGTTAATTACTTTTATGATAATTCGTCGTATCATAGTTTGTTATGTTTAACAAATCTTGTGATTAATTTAGTTTGATATATCCTGAAAATAATCAATTATCTGCATATTCGATCTATAAACATTGTAATTGTAACACGAGTAACTAATACTTCTTTTGTCTTAAATTTGATGTTTATCTAGTTTGGTATATCCCGAAAATAATCAATTATCTGCAAATTCGATCATCTTAAATCATTTTTAAGTATAAATGTTAAACATCATTAATAGAATTATATATGTTTTATAAATTGGCTGACTTTTGTTTTTTTTTTTTTTGGTTGTACCAATCATAATTTCTAAAGGGAAAGTAATATCTTTTGCTAACAGTAATTTTACTCAAGTTTCACATATTCATAAGCATCAGTAGAAGTGATTAAACCTTATCTTCTTAAAACTAATAATTTTTTTAAAACCAACTAATCTTATGTTAATGAAAAAAAATATTTAACTGTAAAATTTGAAAACTTTACAACTCCGTAGTACAATACCCGTAACGGGCTATTTTGTTATTTTTCTCTAATAGACCCCACCAATAAAATGCAATGGTAGGCTCATAGGCTTTGAAAAAGGACAAAACACTCATAAACACTGAGAGACGACAGTGATATAAATCTGCTTTTTAGTCTAGAAAGAATACCGGAAGGGATCCCTGAAATTGTTTCAAAGTTAGAGCATCCATGATGACAATAAACTATTAAAAGTTTTTTTTTTAATCTTCTCACTTCACCAATTCATTAATTTTAACCAATAAAAAAGTTTTCCCTCCAATGAAAAAGTTTTTTTTTTTTTTTCAAAAAATATTTGTTTAAATTAACATTTGTTAGATATTTAGTTTTATGAATACAGAAAATTAGAAGAAACAGAATATTATATAACGAATTAAGGACGTGATAATCACTATCCTTAAGGAATATTAGCCCGCACTATAAACGCTGGTGGATTCAAACTAGTTTCCTGCCAGGATTCACCCCAAAACAGAAAGATTAAACAACGTTTTTAATCTATCTCTATGAACATTGTGTTTGTGTTTTTCAGAGAAAAAAAGAAGGAATAAGAAAAGAAGATAGATTGAATACACGTACATCCCTCTTGTTATATAGACTTTTGACAGTTTTAAAACTGTAAAAGAACCCGTCAAAAACAGTTTTTGGATAACCACCAAAAACATAAACCGAATTTATATATATGGAAAATATAAAAAAGGGTTTTTGATATACAAAGCAAAAGATGCAAAGTGCTAAGTCAAGATTATATATATTATATATAGTATTATTCCAAAACTTCCCTCTAAATGCTTTCAAACCATTTGAATATTTTAGGCAAATTCAAGACTTATATACACACTTAAGTCACCATCTTCTTTCAATGTGGGACAAATGCAAAATACAAACTAAGCTAATAAATACCATATCTAACGATCCCCCACTTGGGCTTTATTAGCTTTCCAACAGTATAATGTATAAGCTAAGGTAGCTTTCGTTTTGAACCTTAACATAATGTATATCCCTCAAGTAATCTAACAAAATCAATGGCGGCTAACAGCATTTGAGCCATGATTCCTAATGTTTAGACTCGGAAAGATAACACACATATAATCATTAACAAATGTTCATAACCTGGTAGCACTATTATGGCTATGTGCTAATCCCGGTTTCATGGACATCTACAAAAGTTATACACACTTTTGCTGAAGCGGCACCACTTCTATGTCCACATAGGTGAAGCCCTATAATTTCCAAAGGAACACTTCATTAAGAATACCTAAGTATTCACCCTAATACAATTTTCTCAGTTTTCAACAGCTTGTTTTTACCGCATTGAATCTTTAGATAGATTATAATCTAAGTAAAGGTTGGGTTCCCATTGTTTCAAACTTTAATCCATGGGTTGCAAGCCCATTTCTCTTGTAGTTCCCAAAACCAGGTCTTTTGGAAGACCTTTAGTAAATGGATCCGCTAGGTTACTACAAGAACGAATATATGTAACAGTTATAATTCCATCCGAAATCAACTGTTTCACATAAGCATGTCTAACAGTTATAATTCCATCCGAAATCAACTGTTTCACATAAGCATGTCTGAGATTAATATGTCTAGATTTCCCATTATAAACATTATTATATGCTCCAGACAATGTCACCTCACTATCACAGCGTAAGGAAATGGCTGGCATCGGTTGTGGCCACAACTCTATATCCAATAACATATTTCTCAGCCGTTGAGCTTCCTTACCAGCAGCTGCCAAGGCCAAAAACTCAGCCTCCATGGTGGAATGTGTTATACACGTTTGTTTCTTAGAAGCCCAAGAAACAGCACCACCACCTAGTGTAAAAATCCAACCACTTGTGGATTTATTATCACTACCACTAGATATCCAACTTGCATCCGAGTATCCTTCAAGTACAGCAGGAAAACGATCATAAAACAAAGCTAATTTTCTAGTTCTTTTAAGATAACCAAGAACTCTCCCAATAGCTTTCCAATGATCATGACTAGGATTACTCGTATACCTCGAAAGTTTGCATACAACAAATGCAATATCAGGTCAAGTACAATGTGTAGCATACATCAAACATCCTATTGCACTTGCATATTCAAATTGGGCAACACTTCTACCACTATTCTCAGTCAGTTTACATGATGTATCATATGAAGTATTTGCTTCCTTAATATTCAAGTGTTGAAACTTGTTTATTATTTTATCAAAGTAATGACATTGATTCTATGCAAAACCCCCACTATGCCTTGAAACTTTAATCCCCAATATGGAATCAACTTCATTCATATCCTTCATTTTAAAACATGAAGTCAGAAACCTTTTGGTTTCATTAATACCATCCATATTGGTACCAATTATTAATATATCATCAACATAAAGACATAGAATAACACCATACTCTTATGTAAACTTAGAATAAATACACCTATCTACAGAATTATGCATAAAACCATTTGATAAAATAGACTTATTGTCACACCCCCAAAATATTTTATTTTGCGGAAACGGAAGGAGTGAACAATAAAGGAAATCACAACACAAATTATAATAAACGACCTCTATAATGAGACGTTTTAGAAACTTTCATTAATAATAACCATTTGTTCTTACAAAAGATGGAAATGAGCATACAACAAGTACAAATGAGATTCTTTAAAAACATGAGAATATTAACAAGCTAAAGACATCTCGAAATGTTTTCTCCTAATATATGTTGTGACTCCAAAAGCATGCATCACGTATATGCATCAAATAGCTCAAGTACATGAGAATACACATTTAAATTACGTCAACATAAAGTTGGTGAGTTCATAGTTTTTATAATAAGAATTTACCTTTGGATCACAAGATTTATATAAGATATCGCATGCATTACGAATATCAAGATAACATGGTTATTCAAACCAATAATATTTATCACATGCTTATACCTTGGAAACCGAATATCTTAACATCATACGATTCACGTATATAAAATAATAATACCCCTCTTGTGATGCTAAAATGCTCAACACAATCACGATATATTTTGAATATTAATTATCCATTGCAAGTGTTAGTGCGACTAACCTGGATAGGGGTGTCAACCCAATAGTACTATTTATAATATTCGCGTTGTAAATTTTAATCGGTCTAAGTTCCATATAGGGGATTTCGAGCCAGAGCATTGTAATAATAAAAATATAAGCATGGATCATTTTAAGCAATTGTGTCCATAAAAACAAAACAGTTGTGTATTCTCAGTCCCAAAAATAGTAAATAGGGATCCATGAAACTCACCTTAGATTGGTGAATTGATTAGTAACGTAAAAAGGTTGTAGATGACGATGATGGCAAACGAGCAAATTATCCTAATAGAAAATACGATTTGATTTATAATCTAGGTTTAAACTTAATAATGTTATTTATCAATACGCTTGTCAATGTAAGAAACTTTGGGTTCTTTTTAAAAGTCTTTATTATTTTATTTATTTATTTTTGTTTAAATATTTATAAATGATTTCTCATTTTATCTTTATAAAAATCTTTCATAAGCTTTTGTTAAAAATACAATTTATAAGCTATCAATTAGCTTAAGATATGAATGAGAATAAAAAGACATTTGAAAGTGTTTCTTTGAATTGATATGAAATATATTCGAAGACGAATACGAGTGTGTGTATATTTATATACATATAACAAAAAGATACACTAAATAGTAGGACTATAATTAATACAAAATGTATTAATCATAGGATGAAGAGATACCTTAAATGGCAAGAAAAACCAATATTATATTTCAAGTTGTGTTAGGGTTGACGTGGGTCATGTAGTATCCCGACGGTGAACCAAGTTGCGTTTAGAATGCGAAAGCAAACCGTTTGCGAACTACAATCCGCTCCGTTGGTATACCCCAAAGATGCCCAAGGTCAATGGCAATCACGTTTAGAAATATAGTATGGTTAAAAGGCTATCAAGGATATATTCTATCCATAAATCCGACAATTCGAGAAGATGAAAACAATTCACAGATGGTGAATAGCTATTATATAAATATTCATTTATACTTCATTGGAAGTACATAAGGAGATTTATATAAGTGTAAATATCATGTACTTCAATTCTATAAAAGTACCAACAATTTATTATGTGTATAAAAGACATATTCAACGTATTTAAATGCAAGTATGTATTAAAATGAGTATAAATAAGTTGACAAACATTTTAATAGATAACATTAGTTCTAAAATCAAAAAGAAAAATATAGTAAGGTTTTATAAAAATACTTACAAGTTCGGAGAATTAAAAATTCTATGATCAAAGTAACGATATAGGAATGAGCTCCAAAGACGATTTTGAGAAAATTGAATATAGCTTGGACTTGTTTACTTGAAGAATATGAATAAATCCTAACTCCGATTGGCCATTATAACTAGACTTTTTGATGATCTTGTAAGAATTGTTGATAACAACTTCGTGTTTACAACTTAAAAACCAACGAAATCAAGACAACTTTGGTTGAATCGAAAGCTTGGGATGATGAAAGGTTGTGAGAGATATGCTTCAACTTGAACAAGTATGGATCTTGGAATGATCGGGATTTAAAAAGAAGAAGTTTGATTATGTAAATTAGCAAGTTGTAATGAAAAGGGATGCTTGCTATTTATGTAAAAAAATTTGGAAAATGAATGGTAAAAATGTTGGTGGTGTGGCCGTGGGTTTTGAGGGCTAGGGGAGGTGATTCATCAACTTTTTACTATGGTGGTGATGTGGTAAAAAAGTGGTGGTGGTAAAAGAAAGGAGGTGATGTGGTCAATTCTTATGGTAAATAAATATCTAGTAAGTTAACTAGCTTTTAAACCTCCTTACTATTCACTATAATTATTTAGATTTTCCGATTTTTCGAGTGTCTTATTTTATGGATTAAAAATCATAATCGAGTGTAGAAATACTAGAAATTATGCTTCCCCAAGTCTTAAGTTCATACGAGAAAAGCTCATGCGAAAAATAGGTGTTTTACGAATTTTTGGGAGATTTGAACTTTTTATTTTCTAGTTGATCATCATCAAGGTTTTTAAAGTTGTTAAGGTAGTTCATTAGTGTTAGAAATCCAAAAATAGTGATACATTGTAATTTAAGTTATGGACTTACTTGTTGTTAAGTCATGAGTTGATGATTTCTAAGGTTGAGGGGCTAATTGTGAAAATTAGCATAGTTGGTTAGTTTAGACTATAAATAGCTCTCAATTCCTTAGAAATCATAACCTTGGCATAACTTTGACACACATTTTTGATACCATTACACCTGAATAACACACACTTGATCCCAATTCTTTCTTAACACACACACAAACACCATGAACACATACACACACACTAAACCGCCATTGTTGATGTGAATTCGAGTGATAAAATCATGTTGTTACATGTGGTATCAGAGCATAACATCGTTTTGATCTCGATCCATAACTGAATTCAATCACAAATCATCAAACAATCACCTTTTAATTCTGTTTTTAATCCTGTTCTTGTTCGTTTTTTTTTTAAAATCACTGAAAATTCAAAATAACCTCTCAAATCACATAAAATCACAAATGTTTGTTCACCGTTCGATTCCTCATAGTTAATTACATAATCCTCTCAAGTTTTGTGTTCTAATTCGATCTGGATCAAAAGTTCAGATTTTGAGTTTTTGGCGCTAAAATTTGGGATTTGATTCTGTTGTGTTATAAGCTGAATTGTGTTAATCGGATCGTTGCTAAGGTGAAAACAAACTGTTTGCAAGTGGTTTCATGTTCCAATTCCCAGAAAATCAAAAGATATTGAAGTTTTAAAAATCGTCAATGGAGTTGTTCATATTCAGAGGTTGAAGACGACATTGTGAAGCTAAAAGGATCTCATTTAGATCGTTTCAGTTTTTTTTTCTTTGATTCTTACATTTCAGTGTTGTGGCTTGTAAAACGATTCAAATTAGATCGTTTTGACAAGTGTGGTTGTGGTGTGAAGAGTTGATTGTGGCTAACTGATCCTTTGGATTGGTTTTGGTCAATTCAATTTCTTGAAAATAATCAAGTTTTGGTGAAATTCTGTGAAGAAATCTAAAACGATCTCTTTTAGATCGTTTAAGACTTTGAAAAAGCAAAACGATCTCTTTTAGATCGTTTCAGTTTTGGTGAATCCAAAACGATCTCTTTTAGATCGTTTCATATTTCACACAAACAATTCCTGGTTTGATTACTTCTTGGGTAACTGATCTTCGTGATTGGTTTTGCTCAATTCATTCCATTACATTTCATAACCAAAACTCTGTCCAAGTTCATTCAGAATACTTAGAATTTTTCATCCAAAATTCAATTTAGATCATTTTGTTCCTGAAGACAAATTTAGATCGTTTCAATTCCTTTATCAACTTAGATCGTTTTCCTATCTTTCCAACTTTAGATCGTTTCATTCTATCTCATTTTAGATCGTTTCATATTTTCTTCAAAAATCAATTCAATTCTCAAATCAATTTCTAATGGCTACTCGTGAAGCATTGGCTCTGGGTACTGATACAAGACCTCCAGTTCTTTATCGTGGTAACTATGGACTTTGGAAGAAAAGGTTCATGGATTATGTGGAACGTCAGACTAATGGTCACATGCTTAAGGATTCAATCATGAATGGACTTGCTATGCATCGTCATCCTACTACCAGTGCCATTTTGACTCCTGATCTTTTGAATGCCAAACAAAGAAATCGTACTGCTGCTGACAACAGAGCTAGGTCATGCTTGTATCAAGCACTTCCTGATGAGATCTATGGCTCAGTTGATTCTTATGACACAGCAAAGGAGATTTGGGATGAAGTTGCTAGACAAATGGAAGGTGCTGATGTATCCTCAACAATCTAACTGACAAATGTTTTAACTGAGTTTGACAATTTTCAGAAATCACCAAATGAATCTCTTGAGTCCGTGTACTACAGATTTTGCAATGTAATCAATGAGCTGAGAAAGAACAAGGTCAAGAAAACTGAAATTGAGCTGAACATCAAATTTATCAAAGCACTTGGTCCCGAGTGGGAAGATTTTGGAACTCAAATAAAGCAACATCAAGATCTGACCAAATTCACCATTCATACTCTTTATGAATCTTTCAAGTTGAATGAGCATCAAGTTCTAAGCAAATATTCATTCAACAAAGTGCCAGAAGTTGTATCTACTGATCCTTTGGCATTGGTTATTGAAAGAAAGGTTTCTGAGGCTCTTAAAAGACAAATGACTGTTGTTTCTTCGTTTGATGAGGAGGGAGAAGATTTCTTGGCTCCAAGAGATGGTGTTCCTAATGAATTCTATCAGGCTCTTGCCGCTGTGACTAAGCATTTCAAGAAAAAATATTTCAAAGCGAGGCCAACTAACAACAATCTTCGTACTTCATCAACAAGTGCATTTCCAAAGAAGGAACAATATCATCACAAGAGTTTTGAACAAGGTGAAACAAGTGGTTCCAAGAACGGAGATAAGAAAGCAGAAACTGAGAAACAAATCGTGGAGAAAGGAAAAACATCTGACAAAAAGTGTTACAACTGTGGAGTTCCTGGTCATTTTGCTGTGGATTGCAAGCTGCCTCGCAAGAAGAATTATGAATACTACAAGCAGAAGATGCTCTTGGCAAAGCAAGTTAAAGCCGGTCAAGCCTTGATTGCTGAAGATGACAAGTGGCTTTTGCTGTCTGATGATGAAGATGAAGATCTGTCTGCAAATGTATGTTTCATGGCAAGGTTGAGCAAAGACAAAGTGTTGGAGGCTGACAGCATTAACGAGGAATATCCCAATGATGAGGTAAATCTCGACTCTACTTTTTCATCAATTAAGGATAAAGAGTCTTGTAGAATTGCCTTATCAAACTTGACGAATCATTACACTTTTTTAGCCAACAAAAACAAGACATTGAAAAATAGCATTTTATTTTCAAAAGGGGAGTACACAAAACTTCTTGAAGAAAATTCTAAACTACTTTTTGAGTATGATGCTATGAAACAAGAATTTCAAAATTATAAAGAACAAATGTTGGTTAAAGAATGTGAGATGAATGCGTCTCCTGATTCTAACTTATTGGAAAAGTGCCATAATTTAGAAAAGACCATTCTTGATCTTGAAAAAGCCAATCAAGATCTTGAAGTTCAAAAGACCAATGAATGGCTTCGGGCAAATGCAAGACAAATGGATGTTGATATTCTGAATAAGAAGCTTCAAGAAGCTACACCAAAAACAATTGAACTCGAAAGAAAAGTTTCTGATTTAAATCATAATTGTTTTTTAAAAGGCATTGAGATTGAAAACCTTGAAAGACAAAATGAGGAACATAAAAAGAATATACTTTTATATCAAGAAAGGTTGTACAAAGTTGAACAAAATCCTCTTTTGGATTTCACTGCCTATTTCAATAAATCAAAGATTGATAGATCGGAACTTCTTCTTGGGTTGGGTTTTGAGAATATCACTCCATTGCAAAAAGCAAAAGAAGAAGTTATACCTTTGTATGATGAGAAATTTTTGAGACTTGGTATGGTACAACAATTCATTCGTCCTTTGGATGACGAATTTGAGACTGATGAAGTTGAGAAGATTCAAAAGAATAAATTTTTGGTTAATTATGATGCTATCAATACTTCTTATGAAACGAAAAATTCAACAATTTTTGAATTAGAAGAGATTGCGTCTAATTTTCAAAAACAAGAATTTGTCATTTCTCCACCAAAACCAACTAAATTGTATATTCCATCCACATTTTTGGAAAAACAAATAGAAGGTTTACAACAAACAGTGGAATCTCAACAAAAACTCATTCATAATCTACAGTCTCAAAGTTCGAATTCGAAGAATGAATCAGTTGTTGTTGATATCAAGAAAGTTTGTGTGAATGTTTCTACCCAAACTGATTTCAGTCTCTTAGTAGACAAATTCACTCAGACTACTTGTGATTCATCTACAAGTTCATCCACTCAGACCGTGACTGACTGTTTTGCATGTACTTGTCAAACTACTGCTACTTCTTTAGCTGCAAATTATGTGCAATCTGATTTATCTGATGAAGATCTTTCGCATAACTTAGTTTTGATATGGTACTTTTATAGATTTTTCACATGCGAAAATCTTGATGAGCTAGTTGTTCACCTTAAGCTTTGTGCTAGTATAGGTGTTGATACTTCTACTCAATTTTCTTGTGAAACCAAGGATGTTTCAGTCCAAGTCGACCTTATTCCTGAGACTACCCGTGGTATGATGTTGGATAACAAGATTCCTGATATTTCTACATTTTCGAATGAATTCACCAAAGATGATTTTGATAAATTCATAGAGGGAGAATATGTTTTTGACTCAAAAACTGAGAAAAATATTGAATCTATCAAAATCATAAATTTTCAAAAAGAAATAAAAGGAGAATCTCAAAAACTAAAATCAGTGTCCAAAGCTCCAACATCATATTACTTCCAAGAACGAGTTAAACCCAAACTCGTCAAGGTTGAACAAAAGAATTCTACCCCTTCTGTCAAGACTGAACAAAAGAGTCCTAACCCTCCAAAACCTGACAAACATGTTAAAAAGAAACAAGCTGAAACCTCACCAAAACCAAGGTATCACAAAGTGAAACTTCCAAATGACAATCCAAATGCTTCTTTGTCTAACTCTCAATCTAGTTCAATTTCTAAAGTGCCTAAGTCTAGCTCCGTTTTGCTAACTAAGGATACTTCAAATGGTGTAACTAGATATAGGGATAGATATGGATGGTTTTCAATTGCCAAACCTAAGAAGCAAGAAGTTTCCTCAACCCCAAAAGAGACAAAAAAGATGAATGAGTTTAAAACCCCTCGTTCTAATCTTCTTAGTGTCAATTCAACAGGTGGAAAGACCAAATGTGTTCCTAAGTCATTAGAACCTAAGATCAATTTTAAGCAATTGTCTGTTGAGGAAAAGAAGAAGAGGAGGAGGAGAAAGAGTGTTGGTAACATAAAGAAAAGAGTTTCTGTTGATTTAAACAATTCATCTTTAGTGAACAATGTTAATAAATCCAAGGCTATGCCTTGTGGGGCTGTAAACAATGATAATGGTCGTGCTTGTTTGAATGCTGTTAAACATGTTACTTTTAATTCAAATGTGAATGTGCGTACTTTTTATACGAATGTGCTTATTGATGGTGTGCTTGTTAAAGCTCATATTGATTCTAAAGCATGTTTGTATGCATATCCTAAATTATACTCCCTGCCTGTGTTAACTAGCCACAAAGGACCCGTCTTTAAGTGGGTACCTAAAGTTGGTTAAAATTTTTGATTGCAGGAAATAACCATCTGTGTATGGATACTCGATTCCGGGTCTTCAAAACACATGACTGGCAATAAATCATTGCTCAAGAACTTTGTTGAAAGGTTCATGGGAACTGTTCGTTTCGGAAACAACAATTTCTCTCCAATTCTAGCTTATGGAGATATTGAAAGAAACAGAATTGTCATTAAGAAAGTCCATTATGTTGAAGGTCTGAGTCATAATTTGTTCAGTGCTGGACAGTCTGTGACAACAACCTTCAAGTTCTTTTTCGACAATCTCTGTGCAAAGTCCAAACTCTAGATGGAATTGATATCCTATGCGGAGATCGTGAAAATAATCTTTTCACAGTTAATCTTGATGATAACCAACCAACTGATAATATCTATCTTGTTTCAAAAGCTACTTCGAAAAATTCTTGGTTGTGGCATAGAAGGCTTTCTCACTTGAATTATCAAACCATTAATGCTTTAGTCAATAAGCAACTTGTTGAAGGCTTGCCTGACTACAAGTATGAGAGTGAGCATGTCTGTCCTTCTTGTGCAGTTGGGAAGATCAAAAGAACTTCTCATAAACCAAAGAAAATTCCACACACTTTGGCACCTCTTCATTTGCTTCACATGGATCTTTGTGGGCCTATGAAAGTACAAAGCAGAAACGGGAAGAGATATATTCTGGTTATCGTTGATGATTATTCAAGATACACTTGGGTCAAGTTTCTTGCTTCAAAAGATGAAACAACTCAAATTTTGATCGATTTCATCACTTCCACTCAAGTGAATCTTCAACTTCCACTCCGTTATATCCGTTCGGATAACGGTACTGAGTTCAAAAATGCCATCTTCGATGAATTTTGCAAATCAAAAGGCATTACTCACCAATTCTCTGCTGCTCGTAACCCGCAACAAAATGGTGTCGTTGAATGGAGAAACCGTACGCTGGTGGAAGCAGCAAGGACAATGCTTGCTTATTCCAAGTTACCATCAAATATGTAGGCTGAAGCTATTGACACTGCTTGTCACACTCAAAATCGGTCCATCATCGATCAGCATCATGAGAAGACTCCTTATGAGGTTATTAACAAACGCAAACCCAACATCAATTACTTCCATATTTTTGGGTGTGTCTGTTATACCTTGAATGATCGGGAAAATGTTGGAAAGTTTGAAAGGAAAGGTGACGAAGGTTACTTTGTTGGCTACTCAAAGACATCGATTGCATATCGCATCTTTAATCGTCGAACAAACACGATTCAAGAAACCATAAATGTTTGGTTTGACGAGATGTCTGGCATGATATTTGAACAAGAAAGTTTGCTACCAACAATTAGTGATCCAAGTACTTCAAGTGCTTCCTCAAGGACGTCTACCTTAGCTTCAAAATTCAAGAAATATCCAACTCCAACAAGTGAAGAGCTAGATATTCTTTTCGAAGAATTCTACAATTCAAAACCGATTCAAGAAAAGGAACCTCAAGTCATCAATGAACCAATTCCGAACAATGATCCTATTCAAACAAATGAACCAGTTCCTGACAACAATCGTGAATCTTCAAATTCTTCAGAGCAAGAAGAATCATCTTCAAGTGATATTTATTCTCAAAAGAATGTTCAAGAACAACCTTCTTAAATCACCCAAACAACAAATCCATCAAATACTCTAAATGTGTATGTACCACTAGATTTTGATCATCCAAATTTTGAGGAAAGAGTTCTTCCGAGCTATGATTCCATTTCTCAATAGAACTCTGGATTTAATGATGATAATGTTGACATTCATCAACAAGATCCTCTTCCTCATGACAACAAGTGGTCGCGTATGCACAAAGATCATCGGAGATCCACAAGCTGGTGTTTCTACCCGTACTACAGTCAATGAGTGTCTTGTTGCACTTTCACTGAGTAACATCGAACCCAAAATAGTCTCTGAAGCTCTTAGTGATCCAGAGTGGGTTAAAGCAATGCAAGATGAATTAGCTCAGTTTGTGAGACTGAAGGTATGGAGATTGGTTCCAAATCCAAGGAAAGAAGAACCAATTCGTGCCAAGTGGATTTTCAAGAACAAGAAGGATGAAAATGGAGTTGTAGTAAGGAACAAAGCTAGATTGGTTGCAAAGGGTTACTGCCGACAACCAGGTGTGGATTTCGATGAAACTTTCACTCCTGTTGCAAGAATGGAGGCCACTCGTATATTCTTAGCTTATGCCGCATTCAGAAACTTCACAGTGTTTCAAATGGATGTGAAGACAGCGTTCTTGAATGGAGAACTCAAAGAAGAAGTTTACGTGGAGCAACCTGAAGGTTTTGTTGATCCTAAGAAGCCAAACCATGTCTACAAGTTAGACAAGGCTCTCTATGGTATGATTCCTTAACTACTTTCTTACTTAAAGGAGGCTTTACCAAAGGCACTATTGACCCTACCCTGTTTATTCGTAAGCAAGGTAAGCATGTTTTACTTGTCCAAATATATGTTGATGACATTATTTTTGGGTCAACCAGTCAAACTTTTTGCCGAAACTTTTCATCTCTAATGGTCAATCATTTTGAAATGAGCATGATTGGGGAAATGAATTACTTTTTGGGATTACAAATCAAACAATTACCAACTGGTATTTTTATATCACAAGGTAAGTACATCAAGGACATGTTGAAAAAGTTTGATATGACTACATGTTCTTCAATTTCAACCCCAATGGCTGCTCGTATAAACATTAATGCTGATAAAAATGGGAAAACCATTGACCAAAAGAGGTATAGAAGCATGATTGGTTCGTTGTTATATCTTACAGCATCTCGCCCAGATATAATGTTTGCAACATGTATGTGTGCTAGGTATCAAGCCGCTCCGACTGATTTACATTACCAAGCGGTGAAACGAATTTTTCATTATCTGAAGGGTATACCCAATCTTGGTCTCTGGTATCCAAGGGATAGTGGATTCAATTTAACTGCCTATTTAGATGCAGATCATGCAGGTTGTAAGCTTGATCGCAAGAGCACATCTGGTACTTTACAATTCTTAGGGGATAAGATTGTAAGTTGGTCATCCAAGAAGCAAAATTGTGTATCACTGTCAACAGCGGAGGCTGAATATGTGGCTGCTACTAGTTGCTGTGCTCAAGTGTTATGGATGAAGACACAGCTTACTGATTATGGTCTGAAATATGATCGTGTCCCTATCTATTGTGATTCACAAAGTGCCATTGCAATTGCTGTCAACTCGGTCAACCACTCACGCTCAAAGCACATTGATGTGAGATATCATTTTCTCAAAGATCATGTTGAGAAAGGTGACATCGAACTCTACTTCGTGAGAACTGACTACCAACTCGCTGATTTGTTCACAAAACCACTGGACGAAAAGAGGTTCAATTTCTTAATCTCTAAACTTGGTATGCTAAATCTTGATCCTTGATTCACTTTACCATGGAAGGAATTCTTGATTCATTTTTCAAAATTATAAAAAGTTGAAAAACAAAAAATCAAATACAAAATATAAAATTTTGAAAAATAACAAAATATTTTCTTTATTTTTTAAAGTGGCTTACATATGCTATGTATGTAACCCGGCTTCATACTTTTATTATATCTTTGTGGTTTACATATACTCTGTATATAACCCGTGCTTAAATGATGTATTTATTACTTCGTGGCTTATGCACACTCAGTGTATAACCCGTGCTTATTTGTGTTATTTATTTCATAATGGCTTGCATATACTCTGTATGCAACCCGGTTTTAAAAAGAAAAATTATTTATGTTTCAAAGTTGGAATTAATTCATGTTGTTATACATATAAATTGATATAAGATAACGCGGAATTGAACGCCTTTGTGTACTTCCAAGTGGTCTTATATGAATGCATATGTGTAATACATTGGATTTTCATAAAACTCAAAAACTCTCAATTGTTGATATGAGAAGCAAAGGATTGAACGCCTTTGTGTACTCCTGAGTTGTCTCATCTTGAACAACTGATTGAGTTCACTTTTCATAAAACCTGTTTTGATTTCACACAAATCATTTTTGCTCCACCTTTTCTATGAAAATCTTTTTGATCTATCTTTGCATAGATTAAGGGGGAGTTTGTGATTTCAAATCTCTTTCAAACTTCAAATGTGTTTTTAAACATTTTCTTTCACATTTGATGATTTTTTTTCAAAATATTTTCTTCAAAGGAAGTTCGGTGTTTAGTTTGCACATGAGCGACAAGGTTTTTCTCAAAATTCTACTCCATGAATTTCATCATCGCCGATGAGTTCTAACCCCGGAGTTTTCACTTCTTTTAGTAGATAGTGAGGGTATTTTTGAGTGATGATGAATTCGTGCAACTAAGTTGGAGGGAGTACAGTCAAAAAGTGAGAGGTTATGGTGATAATGTTGTGAGAAAAGGGTTAAAAGAATTGATACCCTTCTCTAAAATTCTCAAATCGCCGGGTAAAACACATTTCTATCGGATGTCATTTGTTGATATCTCGGTATTGAAGAAGCCTTCATGGACCCAGTGAAGCGATGCACATCATTACCTAACCACTCAAGTATTTCTTAACAAATGCTTGTTTTATTTCTCACAGAGATTTTCTCATTTCTATTGACTCTTCATTTGGAAGACGTTGATATTGAAAAAGGGTGACACTCTGCTCCAGTCCCCAACTTCATTTGATCACTTTTTGTCTAGAGCTCTCGTAATTGATCATTAATTTGATTGTTATTCATTCTTTAGGACACATTTGCGTCATATCTTTGTGATATACATGCTTATCTTTGTGATATAGCCGGAACATTTGTAGTGATATCTTAATTGATATTTCACGATGATCAAATGGAAATCCTACCATTACTAACATCATTTCCAGTTTTGAACGTAGGTCTCATAATTGCATTTGTGTAATTATTGAGTTAACAAGAAGTCTATTGTGACCTTGGATTTTTTTTCCTAAAAGTCTTTAAGGATAGTAGAACATGGTTATCGAACGCTTAGGTGACACTTACCATGGTTTACATTCTTTGAAGCAATCTTGAGGTTGGAAAGCCAAAAGACCAAACTATGTTAGAGGTTTGCTTTGTGTGTTTCTCAATGATACATAGGAAATCTGATAAATGGTATACATTTTTCTTCGGTCATTTCATTAATCCTTTCGATTTTTGAATGCAAACGGATCATTCTTATCCGGTTTCTTTTCTCATCACCCCAACACAGAAAACACCAACACCATAATAAAATGCTTATACCAACAACTTCAACCTTACATTTTAGTCACCCATAGGGTTATTTGGGTTGGATTAATAGTTTGGGTTGATGAGTTGTTAGTTAATATATCTTTGTGTAAACACCATTGCGCTATGGATCTTTTGATTTCTTTTAACATTCTATTCAATCAATGTTTGCATAATGACATTGGTTCCCAACATTGTCATTATGAGGGGGTGAAAATAGTATGATTGATTTTTGATTGGGGAAGAAATTAGAATGATTTTAAGGATAAGAAGATCAAGATCAATAATGAAAGGATGCTCACTCAAGATGTTACAAAAAGTTCAAAAATGCTCCAATCAAAGACTGTGATTACTCATGAATTGAGGAGGAGCATGATTACTTTCATAAAAGAAATTCCAAAACCTTATTGAAATGTTTACTCTCAAAAGTGTTCAAGACGATGTGACAAAGATCAAAGCTTCAAAGGACAAAAGGCTGAAGATTCAAGACAAAAGAAGAAAAGCTTCAAAAAGAGTCTTCATCAAATTAAAGATCTTCAAGTCATACAACAACACTTTACCAAAAGCTACATTGCACACATCAAGGGGGAGAGTACATATTTCTGAAAATTTATTCAAAGACTTCAAAGATTCGAAGATTGAAGAATTCAAGACAAGTTCATACCTTTCGCATTTCAAATGACAACTCTGATCTTTGATTCAACAATCCTCGAAGATTTAATACACACACTCATCATTCTCTGTTCAATAAGAACATTGAGAATCAACAAATGATTTAACTTCAAGAAGTCCAAGACCAAGACTGAATTAAGTTCTCCAAAGACAATGAGAAAGCTTTGAAGACTTGTTTCAACACACCGATTGTCTTCACCACCGGGCTCATCAAATTCATTCCTACAAGACAAAACAATACGTACTTCAGACCTTACAATATATCACTAAGGGGGAGAATGTTAGAAATCTAAAAATAGTGATACATTGTAATTTAAGTTATGGACTTACTTGTTGTTAAGTCATGAGTTGATGATTTCTAAGGTTGAGGGGCTAATTGTGAAAATTAGCATAGTTGGTTAGTTTAGACTATAAATAGCTCTCAATTCCTTAGAAATCATAACCTTGGCATAACTTTGACACACATTTTTTATACCATTACACCTGAATAACACACACTTGAACCCAATTCTCTCTCAACACACACACAAACACCATGAACACACACACACACTAAACCGCCATTGTTGATGTGAATTCGAGTGATAAAATCGTGTTGTTACAATTAGTAGTTCACTTAATCACACAACCAAATAAGAAAGCTTATCACATACTCATATACTAAATCATGCCCTATCTTAGCCTAAAATGCCCTAATTAATATAATCGAACCCTAATTGCATATAATTAGGTTAATTTAATAAAGTGAAAATTTGACGGATGTCACAGTATTTACCCGTTAGACGGAATTTCGCCCCGAAATTTAAAGTGTAGCTTCCGGTGATATAGGCTTCTCGAATAGATGCAGATATTTCTTCTTGAATTGATCCTCACCTTCCCATGTGAATTCGTGACCTCTCTTTGAATCCCATCTGACTTTAACTATGGGGATCCGACTATGTTTCAACTGTTTAACCTCACGGTCCATGATTTCCACCAGGGTTTCAACAAAGTGGAGTCGCTTGTTGATTTGAATCTCATCTAAAGGTATGACGGCACTCTCTTGAGATAGACACTTCTTCAGGTTTGAAACATGAAAAACGTCATGAAACCTACTCAATTCCTGAGGTAGTTTTAGACGGTAAGCAACTGGACCAATATGTTCAAGTATCTCGAATGGACCTATGTATCGGGGACTTAGTTTCCCATGCTTTCCAAATCGGATAACACCTTTCCATGGTGATACCTTTAACATCACCCTATCGTTGATCTCGAACTCCAACGGTTTTCTTCTAACGTTAGCATAACTCTTTTGGCGATCTTGTGCCGCTTTTAGCCTATGCTGGACTTGTACAACTTTCTCTATTGTTTCATGTATCATTTATGGACCTGTGAGTTAACTTTCTCCAAGCTCATTCCAACAAATTGGTGATCTACATTTCCTTCCATAGAGTATCTCAAAAGGTGCTGCCTTAATGCTAGTATGATAACTATTATTATATGAGAATTCTGCTAAAGGCAGATGCTTATCCCAACCATTTTCAAAATCTACAGTACATGCTCGTATCAGATCTTCCAAGGTTTGGATGGTTCGTTCACTTTGACCATCGGTCTGAGGGTGGTATGCGGAGCTTATATCTAAACGAGTACCAAGTGCTTTCTGCAGTGACTTCCAAAAGTCTGATGTGAATCTACCGTCACGATCGGAGATGATAGAAAGTGGTACTCCGTGCCTTGAGACAACTTCTTTCAAGTACAACTGAGTTAATTTCTCCATTTTTGTCTGTTTCCTTCATTGGCAGAAAATGTGTTGATTTGGTGAGACGATTGACTATCACCCAAGTCATGTCATGACCATTAGTCGTCTTGGGTAGTTTGGTGATGAAATCTATTGTTATTCCCTCCCATTTCCATTGGGGTATTTCTGGTTGTTGTAACAATCCTGAGGGTTTTTGATATTCAGCTTTTACCTTAGAACATGTCAAACACTTGCTAACATAGGTAGCGATATCTGCTTTCATGTTTGGCCACCAATATAATTCCTTTAAACCGTGGTACATTTTATCGGATCCCGGATGTATAGAGTACCTAGTTTTATGTGCTTCATTCATCACTAAATCTCTAAAATTTCCATAACGAGGTACCCATATCCGATCCATAAAATATCTAGTTCCGTTTTCCTTGATTTCAAAGTTCTTGTCCATTCCTCGTAAGAATTCTACCTTTTCATGTTCTTTCTTGATTGCTTCTTGTTGAGCATCGTGAATTTGAGAGGTGAGATTTGTCTGAATCATGATGTTCATTGCTCGAACTCTTAGAGGTTTGATTCTCTCTTTTCTCCTGAGAGCGTCAGCAACTACGTTTGCTTTTCCTGGGTGGTAACGAATTTCATAGTCATTTAATAATTCTACCCAATGCTGCTGCCTCATGTTTAACTCTTTATGATCGAAGATGTGTTGGAGGCTTTTGTGATAAGTGAAAACTGTACACTTTGTACCATACAAGTAATGTCTACATCTTTAAGGCAAATACCACGGCTCCTAATTCCAAGTCATGAGTTGTGTAATTCTTCTCATGTATTTTCAACTGTCGTGATGCGTAAGCGATGACCTTTTGTCGTTGCATTAAAACACAACCTAACCCTTGATAGGAGGTGTCACAATATACGACAAAATCATCGTTACCTTCTGGTAATGCAAGAATCGGTGCACTACAAAGCATCTTCTTCAACTCTTGAAATGCTTCTTCTTGTTTCTCAGTCTAAAAAGATTTTCTTGTCCTTCTGAGTTAAGGATGTTAATGGCTGCGCTATTTTAGAGAAACCTTCGATGAATCGTCGGTAATAGCCAGCAAGACCTAAAAACTGGCAGATTTCTGATGGTGTCTTGGGTGCTTCCCATTTTTCCACAGCTTCTATCTTTGCAGGATCCACGTGAATACCCTTGCTGGTAACAACGTGACCTAAGAACTGTACTTTCTCAATCCAGAAATCACATTTTGAGAATTTGGCATACAGTTGCTCCTTCTTGAGCAGTTCTAAGATTTTCCTCAAATGTTGCTCGTGTTCCTCCTTACTTTTCGAATATATGAGAATGTCATCGATGAATACAATGACGAATTGATCCAAGTATGGTTTGCATACGTGGTTCATCAGATCCATGAAAACAACTGGTGCATTTGTTAAGTCAAATGGCATCACTAAAAATTCACAGTGGCCATAACGAGTTCTGAAAGCTGTTATAGGTATGTCTTCTTCCTTAACTTTCAGCTGATGATAACCAGATCATAAGTCTATCTTTGAATAGAACTTAGAACCTTGGAGTTGATCGAATAAATCATCAATTCTCGGAAGGGGGTATCTATTCTTAATCGTCAGTTTGTTCAACTCACGATAATCGATACACATTTTAAAGGATCCATCCTTTTTCTTAACGAATAAGACCGGAGCTCCCCAAGGTGAGAAACTTGGTCTAATGAAACCTTTATCTAACAGTTCTTGTAACTGATTAGATAATTCAAGCATTTCTGACGGGGCTAAACGATAAGGTGCTTGAGCTACTGGTTTCGCTCCAGGTGCTAAATCAACATGAAACTCTACTTGTCTAGATGGTGGGAGTCCTGGTAATTCTTCTGGAAATACGTCGGGAAATTCTTTGACTACTGGCACCTCTTCTAATCGTTTCTCATCTGAATTCTTTTCTTTCACGTGTGCTAGGATAGATAAATATCCTTTCTTCAAGCACTTCCGAGCTTTCATACACGATATGATGTTTAGTGGTGTGCCACTTTTCTCTCCTTGTATGATAATCACTTCTCCATTCGGGAGAGGAATTCGGATTGCCTTATCACGGCACAAGATTTCGGCATGATGTTTCGACAACCAATCCATACCGATGACTATGTCAAAGCTTCCTAAATTTACAGGCATTAAGTCTATTGGAAAAGGACGATTGGCTAAGTTTATAGTACATTCTTGAAATATTTTGTCGGTAGACATGAGTTTTCCGTTGTTAGAAATCCAAAAATAGTGATACATTATAATTTAAGTTATGGACTTACTTGTTGTTAAGTCATGTGTTGATGATTTCTAAGGTTGAGGGGCTAATTGTAATAATTAGCATAGTTGGTTTGTCTAGACTATAAATAGCCCTCAATTCCTTAGAAATCATAACTTTGGCTAAACCTCATCATAACCTTGACACACATTTCATACTATTACACCTGAATAACACACACTTGATCCCAATTCTCTTTCAACACACACACAAACACCAATAACACACACTCACACTAAACCGCCATTGTTGATGTGAATTCGAGTGATAAAATCGTGTTGTTACATCCGTTAGCTAATTCTACTGTATACTTAGCATCTAATCTATCGGGAATTGTATTAAGTGACGGGGTGAATTCTTCAGATACAAAGCATTTTTCAGCACCAATATCAAATAGAACAGATGCATAGAAGTTGTTGATAAGGAACGTACCCGTAACGAGGTTAGGGTCATTCCGAGCTTGTTCTGGTGTGATAACAAATGCTCTCCCACGAGCTGGTTGGAAATTCATGACATTCAGCTTTGGGCAATTTGGCCTCCATTGCCCCTTATCTCCGCAATGGTGACAACCTCCAGGTGCGGTTCTGATATTAGTAGGTGGGGTAGTCTTACAATCTCTAGTAAGATGGCCATAACTTTTGCACTTTTCATAGTACTTGCATGGTCCTTGATGACGCTTGCACTGGCCACAAACTGGCGAGTTTCCCTTGTTTGGCATGTTATTGCCCGGGCCCGCGTTGTAGGCGCTTATGTTATCAGGCTTCCTGAATGGTCGAGGAGTGAAGTTTCTTCCTTGGTTCCCATCCCATTTTCTCTTATTATCAAAGTTCCTAACTTCCGCAGTCTTGATTACTGCTCCGTGACGAATTGCTTGATCCATGAGCTCATGAGTTAAACGAACAACATTTGAAAGCGTAACGGGTTTTGATGCCATCACATTCCCTTGGATAGATTGAGGAAGTCCCCAAAGGTATCGCTCAACTTGTTTGTACAATGGCTTAACCATTATAGGGCATAATACCGACAATTCGTGAAAACGCCTAGTATAGGCAGCAATGTTGTTTCCTTTCACCGTCAAACTCCAAAACTCCATTTCTAACTTCTGAATC
The DNA here is from genome assembly GCF_010389155.1 of Erigeron canadensis. Taxonomy (NCBI): domain Eukaryota; kingdom Viridiplantae; phylum Streptophyta; class Magnoliopsida; order Asterales; family Asteraceae; genus Erigeron; species Erigeron canadensis. Next base: position 21,378,065 of record NC_057769.1, read on the forward strand.
TCATTCCTCGGAAAATATTCTTCCCTCATCATTTCCTTAACTTCGTCCCAAGGAGTTGCGTTAGCATCATCGATTCCTACAACATCAGCATATGCATTCCACCAAGTAAGAGCACCACTCAGCATATGCATCAGGAGTCTCACTTAATCGAAAAACTGACTCAGTCTTCTCGAACCATTGCAATAGGCCTACCGCCCCTTCAGTACCATGGAAGAAAGTTGGTTTGCAATTCAGGAAATACTTGTATAGACCGACCCTATTAGAATTTCCTCCTGTTTTTGACTAGTTTTACTTGCAACTATACCCTTTCCTTTCGTCTGACTAGCAGTTTCTTTCTTTCTAGAGTTTTTACTTGCTTCTGCCTCTATGATGTCTTTAACTTGTTCGGCGACTAGTTTGTTGATTTCACTTTGTGTCACGCGGATGATTTCTTCTTCCTCTTCATTCCCTAGAACTCTCTGGCTCAACAATTGGCTTTGTTTTCTTAGCCGTCTTAGGTTGAGTTACTTTCTTGGCTGGTTCAGGTTTGTTTTTCTTAGCAGGTTCTGACTTTCTTTTTGTTGGATCGGGGTTAGCTCGAGGTGATCTTCTTAGTAGAGTCGTGTTCTTAGGAGGCGCCATTTTCTTAGATAAAGAAAATGTTTCGAGTTAGTAAGTTTGTTAGAAATATACTAAAATCGTAACTTAAATAATACTTAACCAAGTAAATTCCAAAATAATAGAATTCTTAAAATAAAGCAAAGACTTGCAAGTATATAACACATTTGTATAACCAAGTACTCATGCATTATATTTGGAAAAATTTACATAGTACATTGATCTAACATATACGGGTTCTCTAGTACATCAAAATTTAGAGAACCGTATCTTTCCGAAGAGTTAGTGTGAGTCCACCTTCACAAGATGTATAAAGAGAACAAGATATAACAAGATATAAAATAGGTTAGTAATAAACACAAGTATATCAAGTAACCCGACTGGCAAGTGGTTCGAATCTAGATAACGACTAGTTAAGTACCACGATCCAGATATGGATATGAACAATAAAGAACAAGTGCTTGAAACTATATAAAAATACTAAGTATATTCAAGTATTATGGCAATGAGTCGAGATGTATTTTTCAATGTATTTTATTTATTTCTATAAAGAAAATACAAGAGTTGTTGCGGAACAAAGATAATCACACTTGTGAAAATATCTAAACAACCCCAGAAATACAAATGATCTATGCGACAACGAATTACTCGTAAGAATACTTAGAGTAATATCACACGTTGCAATTGCCAAAGTTCCAAGCAAATTTTGCAAGTGTGAGAAGTCTTATATTTATAGGCAAACATGTCTTGATGACATGGCAATATGCCGTACAAATATGGTTGGATGCATTTATGGATTTGTGGGACAAATCCATAACATGCTTGTTTAAGGTAAAGTATGTAAGTTCCTTTGATGTGACTTGACATACTTTATTCCCAACCTTTTGCTAAAACTTTCCCAATCCCAGGTATAGAGTAATTAACCGGGTAAAGGTAGTTAAAGCTACAAAAAGACTTTCCTCGTAATCAGTGAAAAAGTGTTGTAAGTACTTTTTCACTGAGCCTCTTCAGATTCAACTTCAGGTAAGATCTTCTCTGAGCTCTGCTTCTGAGATGATCTTCTTCTTCAGTCTTCAGTCTTTGACTTCAGTTTGAACGTCTTCATTGTAGGTTGATTCTGAATCTGAAGTGAAGCTTCAGTGAGCTTTATTCTGAATGACTTCAGAATCCTGAGCAAGCTTTCTTCACTAAACCTCAACTATTTTGAACAAATCATACTTAGTCGGTTTTCGACCTAACAGTTAGCCTACTCTTGAACTTAAATTACGTCATCCTAATATATGTATTTCCTAATATGTGATTCTAATACATCTTTTACATATATTTCCTACTATATATATATAGGCTTTTAATAACTTGCTCTTCCTTCAGCATCTTTTCTTAGGGTGTTGTAGCACGGTTTCTCTTGTTTCCAGAAGTGGAGGGCAACTGAGCTTTGAGGCTGGATATTATCTTTTCTATCTCTTGCATCCTACTAGCTAATGATTTCTCATTGCTGGTGTTGAACACATTATTTTCTCTTAGATGTTGGACCAAGCCTTGATGGTCTTCGTCTAGATGATCTAGGATGGCAGCATTATGGTTGTATAAATCGGTGAATCTATCAAAATCTTCCCTCACATTCCTAACACTTTCTCTAGTAATAGATACACTTCTTTGACTTGCTAGGCTTTGCATTTCATATTGAACAGCTTCCAACTTACTTTCTAGCTCATGGAGTCCTGCCATTAGAATAGGTACGGTGTGATGAGGTGGTTCATGAGTTATGGAAAAATTCCTTGGCTCAAATGGTGGTTGCTCGAATGAAGGCCATCCCATATCCATTGTCCATTCCCTAATATTATTTGGATTGACATAAGGGTCAAACAAAATCGGTGATTTAGGAGGTGTTTCATCATCAGCTAGTGGTGCATCTTCTAGATCACTTATTTCATCTTGCGGGTTTTCCATTTCATTGCCACTATCTGAACTGATATCCAAATAAGGGACTACTTGGTTGATGCTATCATCAGAGTCTGAATCATAGTGATTATATTAAGGCATGAGAAATCTAAGGCATGATTGAACTAAGGCTTTTGTAAACTAAGGCATGAAAATGTATATTCTAAGCATGTATGAGCACATTGTCACAAAACTGTTATACACTAAGTTTATTAATGCAACCTAATAATTCATATATATTAAGCCCACTAATGCAACCTAGTTCACTATAACCTGTGTCTCTGATACCAATCTGTCACACCCCTAAAATATTTTATTTTGCGGAAACGGAAGGAGTGAACAATAAAGGAAATCACAACACAAATTATAATAAACGACCTCTATAATGAGACGTTTTAGAAACTTTCATTAATAATAACCATTTTTTCTTACAAAAGATGGAAATGAGCATACAACAAGTACAAATGAGATTCTTTAAAAACATGAGAATATTAACAAGCTAAAGACATCTCGAAATGTTTTCTCCTACTATATGTTGTGACTCCAAAAGCATGCATCACGTATATGCATCAAATAGCTCAAGTATCTGAGAATACACATTTAAATTACGTCAACATAAAGTTGGTGAGTTCATAGTTTTTATAACAAAATTTACCTTTGGATCACAAGATTTATATAAGATATCGCATGCATTACGAATATCAAGATAACATGGTTATTCAAACCAATAATATTTATCACATGCTTATACCTTGGAAACCGAATACCTTAACATCATACGATTCACGTATATAAAATAATAATACCCCTCTTGTGATGCTAAAATGCTCAACACAATCACGATATATTTCGAATATTAATTATCCATTGCAAGTGTTACTACGACTAACCTGGATATTGGGGGTCAACCTAATAGTACTATTTATAATATTCGCGTTATAAATTTTAATCGGTCCAAGTTCCATATAGGGGATTTCAAGCCAGAGCATTGTAATAATAAAAATATAAGCATGGATCATTTTAAGCAATTGTGTCCATAAAAACAAAACAGTTGTGTATTCTCAGTCCCAATAATAGTAAATAGGGATCCATGAAACTCACCTTAGATTGGTGAATTGATTAGTAACGTAAAAAGGTTGTAGATTTTGATGATGGCAAACGAGCAAATTATCCTAGTAGAAAATACGATTTGATTTATAGTCTAGGTTTAAACTTAATAATGTTATTTATCAATACGCTTGTCAACGTAAGAAACTTTGGGTTGTTTTTAAAAGTCTTTATTATTTTATTTATTTATTTATTTATTTTAAAATATTTGTAAATGATTTCTCATTTTATCTTTATAAAAATCTTTCATAAGCTTTTGTTAAAAACACAATTTATAAGCTATCAATTAGCTTAAGATATGAATGAGAATAAGAAGACATTTGAAAGTGTTTCTTTGAATTGATATGAAATATATTCGAAGACGAATACGAGTGTGTATATATATATATACATATAACGAAGATATACATTAAATAGTAGGACTATAATTAATACAAAATGTATTAATTATAGGATGAAGAGATACCTTAAATGGCAAGAAAAACCAATATTATATTTCAAGTTGTGTTAGGGTTGACGTGGGTCATGTAGTATCCCAACGGTGAACCAAGTTGCGTTTAGAATGCAAAAGCAAACCGTTTGCGAACTACAATCCACTCCGTTGGTATACCCCAAAGATGCCCAAGGTCAATGGCAATCACGTTTAGAAATATAGTATGGTTAAAAGGCTATCAAGGATATATTCTATCGATAAATCCGACAATTCGAAAAGACGAAAGCAATTCACAGATGGTGAATAGCGATTATATAAATATTCATTTAGACTTCATTGGAAGTACATAAGGAGATTTATATAAGTGTAAATATCATGTACTTCAATTCTATAAAAGTACCAACAATTTATTATGTGTATAAAAGACATATTCAACATATTTAAATGCAAGTATGTATTAAAATGAGTATAAATAAGTTGACAAGCATTTTAATAGATAACATATAGTTCTAAAATCAAAGAGAAAAGTATAGTAAGGTTTTATAAAAACACTTACAAGTTCGGAGAATTAAAAATTCTATGATCAAAGTAACGATATAGGAATGAGCTCCGAAGACGATTTTGAGAAAATTGAATATAGCTTGGACTTGTTTACTTGAAGAATATGAATAAATCCTAACTCTAATTGGCCATTATAACTAGACTTTTTGATGATCTTGTAAGAATTCTCGATAACAACTTCGTGTTTACAACTTCGAAACCAACGAAATCAAGACAACTTTGGTTGAATCGAAAGCATGGGATGATGAAAGGTTGTGAGACATATGCTTGAACTTGAACAAGTATGGATCTTGGAATGATAGGGATTTATGAAGAAGAAGTTTGATTATGTAAGCAAGTTGTAATGAAAATGGATGCTTGTTATTTATAGTAAAAAGATTTGGAAAATGAATGGTAAAAATGATTGTGGTGTGGTCGTGGGTTTTGAGGGCTAGGGGAGGTGATTCATCAACCTTTTACTAGGGTGGTGATGTGGTAGAAAAGTGGTGGTGGTAAAAGAAAGGAGGTGATGTGGTCAATTCTTATGATAAATAAATATCTAGTAAGTTAACTAACTTTTAAACCTCCTTACTATTCACTATAATTATTTAGATTTTCCGATTTTTCGAGTGTGTTATTTTATGGATTAAAAATCATAATCGAGTGTAGAAATACTAGAAATTATGCTTCCCCAAGTCTTAAGTTCATACGAGAAAAGCTTATGCGAAAAATAGGTGTTTTACGAATTTTCGGGAGATTTGAACTTTTTATATTCTAGTTGATCATCATCAAGGTTTTTAAACTTGTTAAGGTAGTTCATTAGTAGTTCGATTAATCACACAACCAAATAAGAAAGCTTATCACATACTCATATACTAAATCATGCCCTATCTTAGCTGAAAATGCCCTAATTAATATAATCGAACCCTAATTGCATATAATTAGGTTAATTTAATAAAGTGAAAATTTGACGGATGTCACACTTATCAAATTTATCATGCCACTGTTTAGGTGCTTGTTTAAGCCCATACAAAGATTTCTTCAATATGCAAACTGTAATTTCATGACCAGGCAACACAAAACCTTCAGGTTGTTTCATATACACTTCTTCATCTAAATCACCATTCAAGAAAGTAGTTTTAACATCCATTTGATGAATAGGCAAATTATAAATGGAAGCTAAGGAAAAAAGTATTCTAATTGAAGTAATTCTAGCAACAGGTGCATATGTATCAAAATAATCCACTCCTTTTCTTTGACTAAAACCCTGTATAACCAATCTTGCTTTAAATGTTTGGATGGATCCATCTGTATTATATTTAATCCTAAATACCCATTTACACCCAATTGGAGGTAAATCAGAAATTTCCCAAGTATTATTCGAAATAAGGGAATCCATTTCATCGTTAATAGCCTCCTTCCAAGATGTAGAATTTCTAGAGGTAACAGCCTCTTTATAAGTCCTTGGTGAATCATCTACATTTAGTACAATGGGTATTTTATTTAGAATATTATTTTCCCTATCACCTTCAACAAGAAAAGTAATAGCTTGTGGATCAATAAAATCAGAATCTAAATGTCTCACTTTCCTAGCTCTTTCACTTCTTCTAGGTGCACTAGAAGATTCAGGTATGTCTCTTTTATTACTAGATATCAATTCTGAACTAGGAGTATTTTGTGGAATTCGACTTTAAAAGTCATCAACATTTGCTGAATCTTGACGAAATTTATTCTCAAAGAATTCAACGTCCCTAGAATCAAAAAAAGTATTAGCTTCAAGATCTAAAATACGATAGGATTTCGAATCTTCCACACAACCCACGAAAATACCTTTTAAAGCTTTAGGTCCAAGTTTAGTCATCTTTGGTAAAGGAACTTTATAGTAAGCCAAACAACCCCAAACTCTAAAATAACTTATATTTGGCTTCCTACCTTTCCAAAGTTCACAAGGAGATGCTTTTAATTTCTTTGCTATGACCCTATTACTAACATGACAAGCAGTAAGCAAAGCTTCACCCTACAAATTCTTAGGCAAATTTGCATTGACTAACATTGCATTAATCATATCTTGCAACACACCATTCTTCCTTTCAGCAACACCATTCTGTTGGGGTGTATATGGTGTTGTTCTTTGATGAATCAAGCCTTGTGATTCACAAAAGGAAGAAAATTCAGTTGAAAAATATTCACCACCTCTATCACTTCTAAGAATTTGTATTTTCTTGCCTTTTTGATTTTCAACTTCAGCCTTATATATCTTGAATGTTTCAAAAGCTTGATCTTTAGATTTCAACAAGTATACATAGGTATATCTTGAACAATCATCAATGAAAGTTATAAAATACCTATTGCCTCCTCTAGTTAGTTGTCCATTTAATTCACATATATCAGAATGTACTAACTCTAGGATTTCTGTTTGCCTGTCAATCTTAGAAAAAGGTTTTCATTTCATTTTCGCTTGAACACATATTTCACATTTATTTTTATGTTCACCACTATAAGATATAATTCCCTGTTTTAACATATCTTTCATAGTTCTATAATTTATGTATCCTGAACGATTATGCCATAAATTGAAACTAGAACATTCAATATTATAATTAGAAATGAAATTGCAAGCAAGAAAGTAAGCAGAAGTTACAACTTTATTGATGTTAAGTTTGAACATGCCATCACAAACATAGGCTTTCCCAACAAATACATTGTTCTTTGAAAGAACTATGCTATCAGATTCAATCACAACCCTAATCCCACCCTTACAAATCTTAAAACAAGAAACAAGATTCTTCCTAATGCTAGGAACATGAAGAACATCCTTGAGGATCATTTTCTTTCCAGAAGTGAACTCAAGTTCAACCGTTCCTTTTCCAGCGACTTTAGAAGTATCACTATCACCCATCATCACTTCGTGACCAGCCAGTGATTCTGCATAAGTTTTGAACAGATCCTTGTTGTTACAAACATGAGTAGTTGCACCAGAATCATACCACCAATCACTTGTGGTAGTCACAACAGCCATATGCAGTTCCTGAAAATATTCAATTCAGAAACCATGGCTGTGACTTCAGTGATAGCCTCTTGATCCACCATGTTTGCTTGACCAGTACGATCTTAATTCTTCTTATTTGCATTCTGATTTTTTCTTTGGACAATTCTTTTTGATATGCCCTTTCTCTTTGCACTTGTAACAAACAACTTCAGACAAAGGCAATTTCCCTATCATGTTGTTGTTGTTGTTGTTTGATTTGTGGGAATCAGAATCGGCCTTCCTTTTCTTGTTTTGTGGTTTTCCTGAATCAACATAATTAACCTTGGAACTTGATGCACCATTCAGATTCTTTTCACACAAGCATGTTTCCTCTTCAATCTTCAAATGTCTCTGAATTTGTTCAAGATTTAAGTCCTCTGTTGTGTGCATCAATTTCTTCCTATAATTGTGCCACGAAGGGGGTAATTTTGCAATTATAGCCCCAACCAACAACTTTTCAGGAATATCAATTTTCAGTTCCTTAAATTTTGACACTAAAACAAGAAATTCATGAACCTAATCTAGAATAGATCCTTCACCAGACATATTAAATTCAAAGAACTTGAATATGATAAACTTATCTGCCCCTTGTTTTTCGGTGTTGTAAGTGGTCTCCAAAGCGTCCCAGATTTCTTTTGCAGATGATAGCGGTGCATACAGATCATACATACGATCAGTGAGAGTTGTGAGAATGTAACCGCGACACAGCATATCATCATGTCCACGTTTACGAACTTCAGCATTATCAGTTTCAGTGGCAGCCCTTGTATCTGGTTCCAAAACTTCATCTTCTCCCTCCAACGAGTGAAACCCATGCTATCCATACGATCCAGTTTGATAGTATCTTGCCCAAACATCTTCAGAAAAGTATTACCCGAATCCATAATTATTATTCCTTAAGTTTGTTAGAAATTTAGTTTTATGAATACAGAAAATTAGAAGAAACAGAATATTATATAAACGAATTGAGGACGTGATAATCACTATCCATAAGGAATATTAGCCCCCACTATAAACGCTGGTGGATTCAGACTAGTTTCCTCCCAGGATTCACCCCAAAACAGAAAGATTAAACAGCGTTTTAATCTATCTCTATGAACATTGTGTTTGTGTTTTTCAGAGAAAAGAAGAAGGAATAAGAAAAGAAGATAGATTGAATACACGTATATCCCTCTTGTTATATAGATTTTTGACAGTTTTAAAACTGTCAAAGAACCCATCAAAAACAGTTTTTGGATAACCACCAAAAACATAAACCGAATTTATATATATGGAAAATATAAAAACGGGTTTTTGATATACAAAGCAAAGGATGCAAAGTGTTAAGTGCTAAGTCAAGATTATATATATTATATATAATATTATTCCAAAGTTTCCCTCCAAATGCTTTCAAACCATTTGAATACTTTAGGCAAATTCAAGACTTATATACACACTTAAGTCACCATCTTCTTTCAATGTAGGACAAATGCAAAACACAAACTAAGCTAATAAAGACCATATCTAACAACATCTACTTCTATACATTAAAAAAAAATCTTTTAGTCAATAGGTTGAGATTTCTCAACTATTGATTAAATAACTCTTTGCAAGGCATCAACCTTTTACAAAAGTTTTTTTCTTTAAAATACGTCATTCACTTTTTACCATTGGAGATGCCCTAAATTAAGTTGGACACAAGATCCTTGAAATAAAATTAAATATTAAGATTAAAAAAATTACATTTAAATTTTGGTTCTTACTTCAATATAAAGGTCAAAAGTTGTTTACATGATTACTCATGTTAAGCAATTTTAAGGAATTTCCGTCCAAAGAAACTCATGTTTATGGTTGTAAGGGTGATAAAGATACAGGCTAACCCAGGTGAGAGATGGCATTAATGTAATAAGGTGATACAAATAGAGGTTGATCCATAGAAACCAAAGAACCGACTTGCTAAAAACCAGAACATGGTGAAATGGCCTCACCTTTCATGAAAATCATTTTTTTTAATGTCTAATGAACTATACATATTTTATTATATCTTGACATGTGTATATAGGGAAAAAAAAGAAAAAGAAAAGCTAAGGTAAGAAGATTTATTGGCCTCTTCGAGATCGTCACGGTTGGCACAACTGTGTCATCGGACCCCGTTGTGAAATGTATCTTAAACTCGGAAAGGAAAAGCTAAGATAAGGAGAGAGAATGTTAGTAGGAACTCAAACAATGTTAAAAAGTTTGTTTGTTTACAGATAAAATATATATTGGAACACCCGTGAGTTTTGGTCATTGACTTTTGTTGACTTGTGTTTTGACTTTACTTATTAATTGTATTATGGTGATTAATGAAGTTATATATATATATATATATATAATGTTGATTCGACTTTGTTTTATTTGCGAATTTGGTGTTTTATTACATTTACGCCTTTAGTGATAATACTCGTAAGGTTATAATTAGCTAGAGATAATGGCAGTGTATGCCTTGTGTGCGTGTGGTGTGCCTTACCGAGGGCTGTAAATGAACCGAACAGTTCATGAACCGTTCGGCGGGAAGTTTGTTCGTGTTCTTTCAACGAACATAAACACAGCTCCCGTTCGTTCACTTATGTTCGTGAACGTTCGATAACCTGTTCGTGAACATCTGTTCATTTATGTTCATGAACATCTATTCGTTTATGTTTAAGAACATTGTATCTGCTATATATACTAATATTAATATTAACATCAATATCTAATAATTTATATACTTTAAAAGAAAATTAAATACAAATTATAAAGATAAATACTTATATTATATCAAGCCGTAAGATATTTTCACTTTCTAAAGTAAGAAAGTTTCGTAAATTTTTTAGCCGATCAATAACTTGTAACCTTGAATATGAAGTCTAATATTTCTAATTATATGTTTTTAAATATTTTTAGTTATATGTTTGTTCATTGGTGTTCGTTTGTCTTCGTTCATCAGTGTACGTGAACATTCATTCATGAACACAAATGAACGAACATGAACAATCCATTATGTTCGTTTATCCGTTCGTGAACCATTCATTAAGCTAAACGAACGAACATGAACAAGATCTCGTTTGTGTTCGTTCGGTTCGTTTACAGCCCTAGCCTAACCCCTCCCCCTCCCACTCATTTTGCTCATTCACACATACTCTCTCTCTCTCTCTCTCTCTCTCATCTCTAACTTTCTATCTTTCTCTCCCTTTTCTCTCAAAGCAAGAACAACACCCTCTTCTTCATATTTTTGTTTCCAAATTTTCGGATCCAAGGTTTGTGTTAGCTTCAAAATTATTATTAACTAGTTTAACAATAATCTTTATCATCAAAACTTCAAGATCTTTGGGTTTATTCAAGTGTTCATCTCCCTCATTTAGCTTAAAACCAAATTTGATACTTGGAGGAAGTTTTGGTAAGTGTTTCCACTCTCAAATTATTGGTATAACATTGTAGTAAGCCATCCATGTCTAGATTTAAACATTCATAGGTTGAAATCTTTGTGAAATGCATGTTCTTCGTCCACGTTGGTTTTGATTGAGTTTGATGGATTTTGGAGGTCGGTTTGGCCAAAATGATGTTTTTCATGCTCAATATGTTGGTATATACTTGTGTCAAAGTTTGGTTTTCGGTAACAACTCGAATCCTGGTCGTTTGGCATCTTGTCTTGGTTTTGGCTTGGGTATTGATGAATTTCGTACCCATGACCTGCAATTGGTGTAATTTATGTGAGGCTTGGTGTAATTTACGACTTTACGCCCTCCTCTATAATCAACTTTTTATGAGTCTCTAAATTACGCTACTTCACACCCCAAAAGTTCAATTTTCAGACCACCGTAATTTATGCCACTTTCTAGTGTAAATTTATCCCCTCCAGAAAAGCTTGTGTTCTGCCCCTTTCCTTCTTTTCGTTTAATGATCGTAACTTTTAAACCGTAAATCCGTTTTTAACGTATGAGCTATCCTTGAGATCGTGTGAAAGTCTACTTTCTTATGGTTTCATCTATTTGGGAAGAATTCAAACTCATTTCTAAAAATTTTTGTCTAAAGGTTCCTCGTTCTTTTGTTGGGAAAGCGTTTATAGGGTTTTGGCATGACTTAAACTAGCTAGGTGATGCGTGTATTTTAGTGCATATTTTATTAAATTTTTTTGCTCGTAAGAATCACTCAAGTTTTAAATTTATAAAACAAGGATATACTAATAATTATATTAGACACATGGGCAATGTACCTGTCGAGTATAGTATAGCTAGTAGTAAGTCCATTATCATCCAAGGGAATTAGTTTAGTTGTTAATAACAATATTAAATTTAGTCTAAAAAGAAAGTGTAAAATTGGAGGGTTTGTGACCGAGTTGTCACGTTGCTTAACAAACTACAAGTGATCTTTTTGAATGCTTTTAAATGACTAAAAAGTAAACTTTGGCGTAAGAGGGGCAAAAGATAAATCTTAAGGTCATTACAGCCTAAAATAAGTTTTTTAACTATTTTTAACAAAAAGAGTTTGTTTGATCTTTGAAACTAGAAATCGTTTTCAACCCCCAGTTTATAATCAGATTGTCACTATGCGATTGATAAACTAATAAGTTAAAGTGAGATTCTAACCTTGAAATGGAAGTGTACCAAATACGATTGATAACTGCAGAACGAGAATAATAATCGATACAAGCAATAAATTAAGGACAATTAACTTCTACTCAAATATTAGATCCCAACGGCTTCTTCACTTATAACCCCTGTGATCTACCCAATCAATTTGAGAATAATACGAATAACTAAAACTAAAACTTTGTGAATTTTAACTAAACTTCATGAGACTTTTCTCAATGAGATAATCAAAACCCGATTATAATTAAACTTACGAGAACTGAAGTAAAAGTTATAACAAAGAAGTTCCCGAACAAACTTTCGTAATTAAACTTGAAGAAAGATTCAAGGGATGAGTGCTTTGAAAATTAGTAACTTTGAGCAATGTAACAACTACAAACATTCGTAATTAAACTTGAAATGAAAAAATTCAACAGATGAGTGCTTTGAAAATTAGTAACTTTGAGCAATGTAACAACTACAAATTTAATTCTAAGAATTGGTGATTGAAGTTTATTCAGAAAGTAGTGAATGTTTTACACGAGAGTAAAGTAACTTGAAAACTAAATTATTCTATTACAAACTAATATTAAAGATTTTTGGATGATGAATTAGACTAGTTTGTGACGGAAATGGAATGGAGACCTTAGGATTCTTCCTAGGCACCTCTCAGGCACACCTTGAATCGATCTCCCGCAATCTCCATTTATAGCCAAAGTCTTCCAATATTACATAGAATTGCTTCCAACAAAGGTTGAGTGTGAGCAGAACCTTTGCACCAAACAGTATTCTCCTCTCCACCCAATAGTATTCTCATGTGGTCATTGAAATGCAATATTTCAATTCATTTGTTACATGGATTAATTAGATGGGGTCGAGGTGAATAATGTCGCTTTCATTGTTTATCCTTATGCTTCAAACTTCCAAAACGTGATCATGGTGGCTAATTCATCGAAAGTAATCAACATGAAACTAGTAGAGCTTAATCTTTTGAATCCGAAGAAAGTTGAATCGTCTCCATCGAAGTCCGAGTGAATAAATTATGGCCAAAACATTGCAAAAACACTTTTATTGTCTTTTTTAGTGCATTTCCCCATCAATTTTCAATGCAACCTATAAAAACACTTATGCAAGTAATAAATAACTAAAATACATTAATTTACATTCAAATGAGTCATATTTGTATGTTAACTGGCACAAAAACGCTCAATTAAATATGTATAATTTAAGCGTTATCACTAGGTCTTATTGTTTGGGTAATTTTGTGTTGACTCGATACTTGTGAAGTAGGTTGTGATTGTTGTTGAATGTTGCTTCATCTTTTTCTCACTTTTGGAAGTGATATTACTTGTGATCGTCTTAGGTGAGTTTCATATCCCCTATATTTGATAACTTTGGGGTGGTACGTGTACTCGGCTTTGTAAAACAAGTGTCGATACCTTTTAATTAGTAGAGTATGTCGTTCGATGTTGTATACTTATGTGTATGCTCTCGGGAAGCTCCCCGGGCATTGTGTTATTAAGTTGTTGTTTAAACTGTCTAAAGGGAAGCGCCCCTGAATCTGACAGGAAGCACCCCGGTTGTCGTTCGTATTGTGGGGTTGTCTAATGGGAAGCACCCCTAACAACGCTTAACATGCGCCCCGAGTACGACCATTCGACGTTTGAATGGTTTATTGATGTTGTATTATTGTATTGGGATTGATTGACTTGATGGATTGATTACTTGATGATTGTGACGTGACTAGTGACCTATTGTGATTCTTGTTCCATTTTTGTAAGTTTGTACTGTAAGTATTTCCTTATCTTTATGGTATTGTATTATCTTGTTTATATCGGCACAAAATGATTCTTGTTGTTTGACCTATGAACTCACCAACCATTTGTTGACTTGATTTAGTATACTTTTCAGGTAACCAAGATAATGCGAGGAACCAGGGTTGATTAGAGGTTAGCTTGGATTAGATCAAGGAAGCGGCACATCTTTTGTTAGATTATATCGGGAATACGTACATGTGGTAGCGCTTTCTTGATTGGACATATACTCACTGTGCTTAGTGGTCTATGACCCGAATGCTCCTATATATTAGGGATGAACAATTGTTTTAAAAAGGATTGTATTAGTTGCATTTGGTTAACTTGTCGTGAATTGCTTCATTTGGATGATTTGTATGTTTAATTCTTGGTTCAATTGTAACTATTGTCTTTCATATAGATCGTTCCTCTATATAACATCTATGTCATGCTATGCTTTTCTCGACACTCCATGTTCCGTCTTGTTGGGGTGTTACATATATAAAATATATGATATAAAAAATATGGATCGTAAGGGGTATTTTTGGGGGTATTCTTTCGGAAGATGAGGTATGTCGGTGTTGATGTAACTATGAAGAATAAGGAAAGTGTGTCACGGTTGAGAGGTCTTAAAAGGGTTATTTTCCTGTAACTCTTACGATTTTACCTTTTTAAGTTATTGTATTTTTTAATTTCCTCCGTATCATTCAATTTTTAAACCCTATTAACCATGATAACGTGAATATCATTCAAGCTAACGTGGACTCATTTAACTAAGGTAACATTATAAATGTGGTCTTTTCTTAAACTGTCATGATCCACACACTATCATCCTTTAGTAGTATATCACAAAACATGTTCTAGGATTTTGTATTGTATAATAATGTAAATACATGTTTTAGAAGGCGAGCAATATTGCCCGCGCGTCGCGGTGGTGAGATGGTAGGGTGATAGGTTAAGTCATAGAGTATGACAGCCAAATGCCTTAGCCTATGTTGATTCTAAAGCATGTTTGTATGTGTATCCTAAGTTATATACCCTGCATGTGTTAACTAACCACAAAGTACCCGTCTTCAAGTGGGTACCTAAAGTCGGTTAATTCTATTTGATTGCAGGAAATAACCATCTGTGTTTGGATACTCGATTCCGGGTGTTCAAAACACATGACTGACAATAAAGCATTGCTGAAGAACTTTATCGAACGATTCATGGGAACTGTTCGATTTGGTAACAATAATTTCGCTCCTATCTTAGGCTATGGTGATATTGAACGCAATGGAATTGTCATTAAGAAAGTTTACTATGTTGAAGGATTAAGTCATAACTTGTTCAATGTTGGACAATTCTGTGACAACAATCTTCAAGTTCTTTTTCAACAATCTCTTTGCAAAGTTCAAACTCTAGATGGAGTTGACATTTTGTGTGGCGACCGCGATGATAAACTTTTTACCGTTAATCTCGATGATAACCAACCAACTGATAATATTTGTCTCATTTCGAAAGCTACATCAAAGAATTCTTGGTTGTGGCATAGAAGGCTTTCTCACCTAAACTTTCCTACCATCAATACTTTGGTCAACAAGCATCTTGTTGAAGGCTTGCCAGACTATAAGTTTGAAAGTGAGCATGTGTGTCCTTCTTGTGCTGTTGGAAGATTAAACGAGCTTCTCATAAACCTAAGAAATCTCCAAAATTCATTAGCACCTCTTCTATTTTTTCACATGGATCTTTGTGGGCCGATGAAAGTACAAAGCCGAAATGGGAAGAGATACATCTTGGTTATTGTTGATGATTATTAAAGATATACTTGGGTCAAGTTTCTTGCCTCCAAAGATGAAACAACTCAAATTCTGATCGATTTCATCACTTCTACTCAAGTAAATCTTCAACTTCCAGTCCGTTACATCCGTTCGGATAACGGAACTGAGTTCAAAAATGCCGTGTTTGATGAGTTTTGTAAATCCAAAGGCATTACTCACCAATTCTCTGCGGTTCGTACCCCACAACAAAATGGTGTCATTGAAAGGAGAAATCAAACGCTTGTGGAAGCTGCAAGAACCATGCTTGCTTATTCTAAGTTACCTTCCAACATGTGGGCTGAAGCTGTTGACACTGCTTGTCACACTCAGAATCGGTCCATTGTTAATCAGCGTTTTGAGAAGACTCCTTATGAGGTTGTTAACAAATGGAAACCCAATATCAACTATTTTCATATCTTTGGGTGTGTTTGTTATACGCTGAATGATCGGGAGAATCTTGGAAAATTCGAGAAGAAAGTTGATGAAGGTTACTTTGTTGGTTATTCCAAGACATCGATTGCCTACCGAATCTACAATCGCCGAACAAATACGATTCAAGAAACAATGAATGTTTGGTTTGATGAGATGTCGGGCATGATCTTTGAGCAAGAAAGTTTGCTACCAACAAGTAATGATCCAAGTGATTCAAGTACTTCATCAAGGACTTCTACTTTGGCATCTAAATTCAAGAAGTTTCCAGCTCCAACAAGTGATGAGTTAGATATTCTTTTAGAAGAATTCTACAATTCTAAACCGATTCATGATGAAAAACCTCAAGTCATCGTTGAACCAGTTTTGAACCATGATCCAGTTCCTGACAACCATCATGAATCATCATCAAGTTCTTCTGAGCAAAATGCTACTTCTTCAAGTAGTAGTTCTTCATCCTCTTCTAATGATTCTTCTTCTCAATCCTCTCCTGATAATTCTTCTCCAGTGAATGTTTAAGAACAACCTACCCAATATACCTAGACTACCAATCCGATGAACACTCCAAATGTATATGTGCCTCTTGATTTCGATCATCCATCCTACGAGGAAGCTGTTCTACCAAGCTATGATTCCATCTCTCAGCAAAACTCTGGTTTTAATGATGATGATGATGTTGATGTCAATCAACAAGATCTTCTTCCTCATGATCGCAAATGGTCACGTATGCGAAAAGATCATCCTACAGATCAAATTATTGGAGATCCACAAGCCGGAGTAACTACTCGTACTTCAGTGAATGAGTGTCTTATTGCACTTTCTCTTAGCAACATTGAACCCAAAACTGTTTCTGAAGCTCTTCGAGATCCAGAATGGGTTAAAGCTATGCATGACGAACTCGCTCAGTTTGAAAGACTGAAAGTATGGAGATTAGTTCCAAATCCAAGAAAAGATGAATCTATTGGCACAAAGTGGATTTTCAAGAACAAGAAGGATGAGAATGGAGTGGTAGTAAAGAAAAAAGCTCGATTAGTTGCAAAGGGTTATTGCCAGCAACCTGGTGTTGACTTCGACGAAACTTTTGCTCCAGTTGCAAGAATGGAAGCCATTCGGATTTTCTTAGCTTATGCTGCATTCAGAAACTTCATTGTGTTTCAAATGGATGTGAAGACAACTTTCTTGAATGGTGATCTCAAAGAAGAAGTTTACGTTGAACAACCAGTAGGTTTTGTTGATCCTAAAAGACCAAACCATGTCTACAGGTTAGACAAGGCTCTCTACGGTCTTAAGCAAGCACCCCGAGCATGGTATGATTCCTTATCTACTTTCTTGATTAGAGGTGGCTTTACCAAAGGCACAATTGACCCTACCCTATTCATTCGCAAACAAGGTAAGCATGTTCTTCTTGTCCAAATATATGTTGATGACATTATCTTTGGGTCAACCAGTCAAACATTTTGTCAAAACTTTTCATCTCTAATGGTTAATCATTTTGAAATGAGCATGATTGGAGAAATGAACTACTTTTTGGGTCTTCAAATCAAACAACTACCAAATGGTATTTTCATATCTCAAGGTAAGTATATTCATGACATGTTGAAAAAGTTTGATATGACTACTAGTTCTTCAATTTCAACTCCAATGGCTTCTCGTACAAGTATTAATGCTGATAAAAATGGAAAACCATTTGACCAAAAGAGATATAGAAGTATGATTGGTTCATTGTTGTATCTTACAGCATCTCGCCCAGATATAATGTTTGCAACATGTATGTGTGCTAGGTATCAAGCTGCTCCTACTGATTTACATTATCAAGCTGTGAAACGAATCTTTCGTTATTTGAAGGGTACACCTAATTTAGGTCTCTGGTATCCAAGGGATACTAGATTCAATTTAACTGCTTATTCAGATGCAGATCATGCAGGTTGTAAGCTTGATCGCAAGAGCACTTCCGGTACTTTACAATTTTTGGGTGATAAAATTGTGAGTTGGTCTTCCAAGAAACAAAACTGTGTGTCACTGTCAACAACTGAAGCTGAATATGTGGCTGCGGCTAGTTGTTGTGCTCAAGTGTTATGGATAAAGACTCAGCCAACTGATTATGGTCTGAAATATGATTATATTCCCATCCATTGTGACTCTCAAAGTGCCATTGCTATTGCAGTTAACTTAGTAAACCACTCTCGATCAAAGCATATTGATGTGAGATATCATTTTCTCAAAGATCATATTGAGAAAGGTGACATCGAGCTCTACTTTGTGGGAACTGACTATTAGCTTGCAGATTTGTTTACTAAACCACTGGATGAGAAAAGGTTTAACTTTCTTATCTCTAAGCTTGGCATGTTAAATCTTGAACCTTAACTTATTTTGTTCTTGATACATTCTTAAAAAACAAAATACAAAATTTGAAAAGACAAAAATCAAATACAAAAATATAAAATTTTGAAAAATAACAAAAAGATTTTCTTTATTTTTTTTTTATATCTTGGTGGCTTACATATATTCTGTATGTAACCCGGGCTTTATAGTGTTATTTATATCTTAATGGTTTACATATACTCTGTATGTAATCCGTACTTAAATGATTTATTTATTTCAAAATGGCTTATACATACTCTGTGTATAACCCGTTCTTAAAAGTTTTATTTATTTTCAAAAGAATTATTTTTATTTTCAAAAGATTTTTGTTACTCTCAATTGTTGATATGAGAAGCGACGGATTGAACGCCTTTGTGTACTCCCTAGTTGTCTCATCTTGAACAATTGATTGAGTTAAATTTGTGCTTAAATGTTTTATTTGCATCCAACTTGTTGATGTAAGATGCGAAGGATGGAACGCCTTTGTGTACTCCCTAGTAGTCTTGCTATGAACATTGTTGTTGACGCAAAACTTTGTGTTTCTTAAAATCTTGTTCACTTTTAGACTCTCAAATTTTTTTTTCCATGTATATATCACAACAAAGATTTTACTTTATTTTGACTTCACAAAAACAATTTTTTTCCTACCTTTCTATGAAAAACTTTTAAGATCTATCTTTGCATAGATTAAGGAGGAGTTTGTGATTTCAAAAACTTCAAAACTTCAAATGTGTTTTCAAATCATTTTCTTATACACATTTGATGAGTTTCAAATGATTTTTCATCAATT
Organism: Erigeron canadensis; assembly: GCF_010389155.1. NCBI lineage: Eukaryota > Viridiplantae > Streptophyta > Magnoliopsida > Asterales > Asteraceae > Erigeron > Erigeron canadensis. The sequence goes on from NC_057769.1 coordinate 21,397,451, forward strand.
GAAGTTCGGTGTTTAGTTTGCACTTAAGCAATTCATTCACTCCATGAACTTCATCATCGCCAATGAGTTCTAACCCCGGAGAAAAGGGTTAAAAGAAATAATACCCTTCCCTAAAACTCTCAAATCGCCGGGTACAACACATTTCTTTCGGATGTCATTTGTTGATATCTTGATAAAGACTTCATGGACCCAATGAAGCGATGCACATCTTTACCTAACCACTCAAGTGTTTCTTAACAAATACTTGTTTCATTTCTCACGGAGATTTTTCACATTTCTATTGACTCTTCATGTGGAAGATGTTGATATTGAAAAAGGGCGACATTCTGCTCCGGTCCCCAACTTCATTTGATCACGTTGTGTGTAGAGCTATCTTGCTTGATCATTAATTTGATCCTTATTCATTTTCTTAAGACACATTTGAGTCATATCTTTGTGATATTATTGCATATCTATGTGATATAGCCGGAACATTTGTAGTGATATCTTAATTGATATTCCACAATGATCAAATGGAAATCCTACCAATGCTAACATATTTTCCAACGTTGAACGTAGGTCTCATAATTACATTTATGTGATTATTGAGTGAACGAGAAGTCTATCAGTGACCTCGGATGTTTCCTACAAAGTCTTTAAGGATAATAGATTATGGTTATCGAACGCCTTAGGTGACACTGACCATGATTTCTATTCTTTAAAGCAATCTCGTAGTTGAAAAGCTACAAGACCAAACTATGTTAGAAAATTGCTTTGTGCATAATTCAATGATACATAGGAAATTCGAAAAATGTCATACATTTCTTTCGGTTATTTCATTAATCCTTTTGATTTTTGAACATGTTAACGGATCATTCTTATCCGGTTTTTCCATTTCTCATCTCACAAACACAAAAACCACCAATATCATACTATAACATTTGTATCAACAACTTCAACCTTACATTTTAGTTACCCTTAGGATTCTTTGGGTTAGGACTATTGAATTGGGGTGATGTGTTGCTGTTTGATACTTCTCCATGCAAATCTAGTTTTAACTTGTGATATTTCTTTTCGTATTCGATCAATCAATGTTTGCATAATGACATTGGTTCCCTACTTTGTCATTATAAGGGGGAGAAAAAGATTATGATTGATTGAGAAAGAAAACCTTTGAGCTTGATTTGTGCAAACATGAAGTTAGTAAGAAGGTTGTAGTGAGTGTATGAAGGTTACGGATAAAAGATAAGATAGAATATTTAGTGTATGGGATTGATGGAAAAATTTGCAGTTAATAGAAATTCAGTCAATTGAGCTCAGATTTTCAGATTTGAGTTGTTCATTTTCAGAATTGAGTTCTTGACTTGGAAAAAGGATAATTACAAAGATAAGGATATGATGTTCAAAGATGCTCCAAAATGCTTACACTCATGAATTGAGGGGGAGCATGATTAATTCAAGTTTTGTTCAAAAGTTTACTCTCCAAAGTGTTTAAGTCAAAATGACAAAGATCAAAGCTACAAAAGTTGAAAGATTGATTAGAAGATTCACGACAAAGAAGTAAAACTTCGAAAGAGTCTTCATGAACACATTTCATTCAAGATCTTCAAAGTCATATAATAATACTTGATCAAGAAGCTTCAATGCATATATCAAGGGGGAGAGTTTAAGTTTTTGATACTTCATTCCAAGGAAACAAATTTTCATTCAAGACTCGAAGATTGAAGAACCAAAGCCAAATTTATACCTTCCGCACTTCAAAAGACAACTCTGATTCATGGTTCAACAATTTTCAAAGATTCTAGACTCATTCATTTTATTCTCTGTTCAAAAAGAACATTGAGAATTTCATCATGTTTTAACTACAAGAAGTCCAAGACCGAGATTGATTCAAGTTCTCCAGAGACGATGAGAAAGCTTTGAAGACTTGTTTCATCACACCAATTGTCTTCACCATCGGGCTCATCAACTTAATTCCTACAAGACAAAATAACACGTACTTCATTCATTACAATATATCACTAAGGGGGAGAATGTTAGAAATCCAAAAATAGTGATAAATTGTAATTTAAGTTAATGGACTTTGTGATTGTTAAGACATGGTGAAATGATTTCTAAGGTTGAGGGACTAGGAGTGTCAATTAGCTTAATTGTAGATTTAGACTATAAATACCCTCAACTTCTTAGAAATCATAAGCCTTTGATTCATTTTTTACAGACACTTAATCCAAATCGTTCCAATCTCTCTCTCTCTCTCTCTAGAAATCACACACACTAAACACACCAAGAACACACACACTTGATCCACCATTGTTGAGATCAAATCAAGAGAAGAAATCGTGTTATTACAATGAGTGGTTGAGATTTAAGGATATTATAGATATATGTTTGAGCATGAAAAGTGGAGCTCAATCAAATAAAGGATTTAACCAAGAAAATCAACATGACCTCCTACAAAGTAGTGCAAACCTAATAAAAATGCTTGACGAATCTAAGGTGTATGATGATTTTCCCATAGAGATGTGTCGATCTATGGAGGATATTAATGATATATGTATTTCTATATAATGATTGACTGATGATGAAAGTATATGAATATATTAATGATGCTGTATATTCTCTGCTGTTGCAGAGAATGTTATAAATATGTGTGTGTGATAAATTGATTGTGAATGGAATGAATCTGACATCCAATGATGAGGACTATTTATAGGCATCATATTAGGGTTTTCTCGTATTTTGGGCCGTGTAGATATGGGCCCTGGCCCAGTACTAGATACGACAATACGAGGTATAAGAAATGTTCACTCCTTGGCTTCCTAATCTTTAATGAAGGTTAGCCTCCCTAAGGAAAGCCTTGCTGGGAGAACCTTTCTGAAGAGAGCCTTACTGGGAGAGCGGGAGAGTCTGCCTTCCCTGGTAGGAAGCCTTACCTTCCATGTCTAGCCTTACTCCAATGTGGGAAGCCTTACCTTCCTTAGCTAGGCTTTGAGTTCCACTCTCTCCTCTTTCTTTGTTTCCTAGCTCGGTCAATTATATATATATATACATATATTTATGTCCTTTCTCCATAAAGGTGGGTCCCCACCCTTTCCTTCCTTACTTTGTCTAACCTTCCAAGCCTTCCCTCCTTAGACTTTGTCTAAGCTTCTAAGCCTTCCTCTTTAGACTTTGTCTAAACTTCCAAGTCTTCCCTCTATAGACTTTGTCTAAGCTTCCAAGCCTTCCTCCTTAGACTTTGTCTAAGCTTCCAAGTCTTCCATCCTTAGACTTTGTCTAAGCTTCCAAGCCTTCCTCCTTAGACTTTGTCTAAGCTTCCAAGCCTTCCCTCCTTAGACTTTGCCTAAGCTTCCAAGTCTTCCATCCTTAGTCTATGTCTTGCAAACCTCACTTTTTTTGTAATTTTGTGAAGGCTCGACATATTGGATTTTATATAATTAGGGATTTATTTTGGTGATAACTTACCATAATCATCAAGTCCCCCAAGTTTGGAGGTAAGGATTTCTCACAAAGACTTGGATTCAAACTTCAAATTTTCTTATCTTTCTTCAAACTTTCTTTCGTCTCTTTTGGATCGGCAGGTAAAGGAGGGAAGCAAATCAAAAGTGCTAAATTTATCTCACTAAATAAAAATGTGAATTATGTATACCAAAGGGTATTCTCTTGTTTAGCCATAAAAAGTTTGTAAAAATAAGTAAATAGAAAACACCTTAGTTTGGTGTTTGTGTTGTAGGCTTAGAGAACCAAGAAATAGAAATAAATAAAGGACTGGGCTCTTTTACAACTTGGTCGATTTGACAAAAGAAACTAAGACAATTGTGTGCCACGTCAAAAAGGGTAAGGATCAAGAATTGCATTTGACTATTATTCCCCTTTATCCAAACCGATATCTTCCTCTGTCTATGGATTGCTAGGTGTGGCCCCTACTTCCAGTAACCTTGCCTCTCCTTTTATTCTTACCTTTCTCTGGCTTCGATCGGGACTTTCCATTATTTGCCCTTATCTAAGGCTCGATGCCAATGTTTGTCAATTGGGCCAAGCCCATTAAATATTTAACCTCAATATTCTCATATGAATGGTTTCATCAGTTTTCGGAATTTCTTCCTGAAGAGAGGTCACTTGTGCCTCAACCACAACTGCTCTTTCCTCAGTCGTGGCATCATTGGCCGTAGAATCTGGAACCTCGGTCTCCAGCTGTGACTGGCCAAAGACTTCGTCAGTTCGTGCAAGTGTGTCAGAAGTTTGGCTCTGCAAGTTGAGTGTTGACACGGACTCTACTCTAGGTTGGGCTGACCCAGTATTAATTTCACCACTCTCTCCTAAGGAAGTTTCGAGAGTGGTTGCTTGCGGTTGTTCCCTTTGACTTTCTTCAGGTACTTGTTAGGAAGTACCTGAAGGGCTAGTTGGGGCACTAGTGTCAGTGGCACGTTCTAACCTTTTCTTACGACGGGTTTTTGACCTTTGTGCCTTTAGAGAAGCCTGAAGACCTGTTGGGAGGTCTCCAGGGTGGGTGAAAGGTTGGACAGACACACTGGAGTTGGTGGGGTTAGACTGTTGCCCAGGTTTTGCAACTGTCACATTACCAGCAAACGAACTGGTGGGTCCCTCATTATTTTGAGGCCCGCTCAGTTGTCTTTTTGACTCACCTGGTATTGGTGCATCGGTTTTAGAGAATGCCAGTATCATTCTCGGAGGGATCTGGACCTCGTTAGTAGTAGATACAAGGTTGTCCAGATTCCTCAGTAATTCTGGCACAGAGTAAAGAGACTGGGTGTTTTTATATTCGTCTCTGCCCAGAATTAATTTGAAACAAAGAGATAAAAACCGAGAGAAGGGGATACATGGACCCCTATTACCTTTCAACTTGAAGACAAGGCTTCTGAAGAGGATGTCAAGGAAGACCCCTTGGTTCTCAACACTCCACCTTCCAAGACTTCATTATTGCCAATGTCAAGGAAGACTTGGCGGAAGTTTATATTATTGGGGATCACCACTGGACGTTCATTAGTTCTCCAGTAATTGAGGTTAAGGGCATCCCTCAAAGTCTCAGTGGTAATGGTACACGGGACTGACCCATCCTTTAAGGTGAAAGAAATGGATGAGCAGTCAGGCGAGTTAGAGGCCGTGTACCAGAACTCACACAAGTAATCATGGTACATCTTGTGTGGGTTCAAGGAAAAGGCATCGCTGAGTGGGGAATCCCTGAAGAAGGATTGGATTTTCCCGATTAGAGTGTCAGCGGCCTGTTGCCCTTGAAGAGATGCTATGGGGTTGTTTGGATTTAATTTAATTATTTTGGAGTTCATGGGGGCCCCAACAGCATGGTGAACGTTATCGGATGGAACATACTCAACAGTGAGTAAATTCACATCACGAGAACGAGAGGAAGAAGATGAAGAAGATTTAGGTGCCATTTGATCAGATGATGAAAGTGAAATTGATTTAGGATTTAGGGTTTTGGACTTAAAGAAGAAAAAGAGAAAGGGATCTCGAATTTTGTATGATTGGAAGAGTAAATGAAGGGAATGAATGTGCGAAGTAAATGAGAAAAATGTTTGGGTGGGGGTATATATAGGTAATAAAATAATACCAAAATATATACGAAAAGATTTTTTAATCCCCAAATTTTCAAAATCGTGTATTAAAAGATTTTAGAAAATTTGAAATTCAAAAATAATTAATACCATCTCATCAATCATTAAATGCTACGACGGCTGGTATTCCCACGCGCCCATTACCTGCAACAATCCCCATAAAACCTGCATTCTTTTTATCAAAATGGTTTTGACACGTCAAGTGACGGTTGGGAGTGGGTTTAGACACTCGGGTACCATCACGTGTCACAAGTATTGACCAAGTATACTTACCGTTATGAAAATCTGGTTGACCACCAGTTTGAGATAAGACCAAACATGTACACTGGAGAGTGTCTAATGCCAGTTTCAACTGGAAAGATTTTCCAGTTGCAAAATTTTAAACAACAAAAGAAAAAAAATTTAGTCAGTTTCACCTGGAGAATTCCCAGATGCATTTTGAACAAAAATAAGTTTTGGTCATAAAAACATTTTGAGTCTATTCCCCTTAGAATGAAGAACCCAATTCAAGGATTTAACATTCCCAATTCGCTGATAAGATGTTTAAAAGTCTTTTCATCAAGAGGTTTTGTAAAAACATCAGCTAATTGTTTGTCAGTGGGGATGAAATGAACTTCAATATCTCCTTTCATAACATGATCTCGAATAAAATGATACCTGATGTCAATATGATTTGTCTTGGAGTGCATCACCGGGTTGTGAGATATTGCAATTGCACTGGTGTTGTCACAAAAGATTGGGGTTCTGGTATATTTCATACCATAGTCGAGCAACTGGTTTTTGATCCAAAGAATCTGGGTACAGCAACTGGCCGCAGAAATGTATTCTGCCTCAGCAGTTGACATTGAGACCGAAGTCTGCTTCTTGCAGGTCCAACTCACCAGTTTTCCCCCTAGGAAGTGACAACCTCCAGTTGTAGACTTTCTATCAATCTTACAACCTACATTATCTGAATCTGAATAACCCATCAGATCTAACCCTGAGCCTTTGGGATACCAAAGATGCGCTTAACAGCATGCAAATGTGATTCTTTTGGGTTAGCCTGAAATCTGGCACATAAACATGTTGCAAACATTATATCTGGCCGACTGGTAGTTAAATACATCAGTGAACCAACCATTCCACGATACTCTTTTTGATCCACTGGTTTTCCATTTGGGTCAGAATCCAAATTTAAAGGTGCTGCAATGGGTGTGTTTTTAGATGGGATTGAATCATATTTGTAATTTCTTAACAAATCTCTGGCATATTTTTCTTGGTTAATAAAAATACCTTCCATGGTTTGTTTAATTTGTAAACCTAAGAAAAATGTTAATTCACCCATTAAACTCATTTCATATTCCTTTGACATGATTTTTGAAAATTTCTCACACATTGAATCATCAGTCGAGCCAAAATTAATGTCATCAACATAAATTTGTACCAGCAAGATATTACATTTTTCCTTTAAGATGAACAAGGTACTATCAATTGCACCTCTTTCAAAACCATTTTTGGTAAGATGTTTGGTCAGTATGTCATACCAGGCTCTTGGGGCTTGACGAAGACCATACAATGCTTTGTTCAGTCTGTATACCCAGTGAGGATGCTTTTCATTCAAGAAACCTGGTGTTTGTTGAACATACACTTCTTCTTCCAAAGTTCCATTTAGGAACGCACTTTTGACATCCATCTGGAAGACTTTAAATTGCAAATGAGCAGCATAAGCCAAGACAATTCTAATGGCTTCAAGTCTTGCAACTGGAGCAAAAGTTTCATCAAAATCCACACCTTCCGCTTGACAATAACCCTTGGCAACCAATCTAGCTTTGTTTCTAATAACGTTGCCATCTTCATCCATCTTGTTTCGGTAGACCCACCTCGTTGCAATGGGTTCCTTTTTTAACCCTGGAGGACAAGGAACAAGTTCCCAAACATTATTCCTTTCGAACTGGTTGAGTTCTTCTTGCATAGCCTCAACCCAGTTGGATCTGCCATAGCCTCGTCAATCTTCTTCGGTTCAATCAGTTTTAGGAAGGTGACGTTCAAGCATTGTTCACTTGTGGCTCTTCTAGTGTGAACCCCACTTTTTGGATTGCCAATAATTTGCTCGATATGATGAGCAGCAGTCCATTTAGTGTATTGACTAGGTTGATAAGCTACAACATCAATGCAAGTCACCTGGCGATCTTCAACAGTTGTGGTAACTGGAGAAGGATCAGCCCAAACTACTTCAACTTCATCGTCAGTGTCAACTGGGGTGTTAACACGATTATTCTCAAACAAAGGCATGTCTTGAAGAACTAAAGAGGTTTGAACTGGTTCTGATGTTGTCGCGGCACGTACATCTGATCCAATCACCAGTTTATGAGGTAGATTGAAACTGATGGAAGGATAGAATGAAGTGTCACTTGAGCTTTTCTTTAGTATAACTGGTTCCAAGTCCTGGTGACTGGAAACATCTCTTGGTGTATTGACTGATTGATGAACTTGATCAGATACACCAAAATCGACTGGGACAACTGGAAATAAATCAAGGCTTGGTCTTTTATTGATTGCTTCATTAGATTCATCGAATGTGACATGAACTGTCTCATGTACCTTTTGGAGTCTAAAATTATAAACTCTATAGGCTTTTCTTATATCTAAATATCCCACGAAAACGCCCTCATCAGATTTTGCATCAAACTTTCCGAACTGACTAGAATCGTTTAAGATAAAAACTGGACAACCAAATACATGAAAATATCCAATATTTGGTTTACGATTCCTGAGGACTTCATAGGCAGTCTTCCTATGTCTCTTGACATAAACTGACCGATTTTGGGTATGGCAAGCAGTTGCCACAGCTTCAGCCCAAAAACAGGTGGGAAGACCTGATTCAGATAACATACTTCTGGTAGCTTCAATTAATGTGCGATTCTTTCTTTCAACCACACCATTTTGCTCTGGAGAACGAGCTGATGAGAAGTTCTGAGAAATGCCAGTGTCAGTGCAAAATGATTCCATATCTTTGTTGATGAATTCAGTTCCATTATCACTTCGCAACTGACAAACTTTCTTGGTATACTTGAGCTCAATTTGCTTGATGAGAAAGATAATTTCACTAGGTGCATCACTTTTTGATCTGATAAATACCACCCAACAATACCTGGTGTATTCATCAACAACTAAAGTGTATCTTTTACCAGCTTTAGTTTGAACATTCACTGGACCAAAAATATCCATATGAAGCATGTGAAGAGGTTCAGTGATACTGAAGTTTTGCCTGGTCTTGAAACTGGCTCTTTTCTTTTTGTCCATCTCACACCCTGGACATGGCTTCTCCTTTTTAAAGGAAATTAAAGGTATCCCATCCACCAGATGTTTTCTTGACAACTTATTGATATTTTTGAAATTAAGGTGGGATAACCTTTTATGCCATAGCCAGTTGGTGTCCTCATCTGCCTTAGCATAGAAACAATGCTCTTTTGGAGCTGGTTCCATGTCCATGATGTACACATTTCCTTTTCTTGGTGCAATCATCACTACCTTCCAATCATTGTTAAAAATGGTGCCTTGAGCAATATCGAACAGAACCTTATATCCATCATCACAAAGTTGACTAACACTTATCAGGTTATATTTCAAACCATTAACAAATGCAACTTTTGTGAACTGGACCTGCCCATTGTCAACAATACCATACCCTTCAGTTTTCCCACTTCCATCATTACCAAATGTCACTGTCGGTCCATCTTGGACACTGAACTCTTCCAGCAGGGGCTTACATCCAGTCATAGTCCGGCCAGCAGCGCTGTCCAGATACCAGATATTCTTCTTTTGATCGCCCTGCACACCCAAGCAAATGATTAGTTTTTTTTGTGAACCCATCTTTTCTTGATGGGTCCACTGGACTCCTTCTGAGATATCTCAGGAGTTTGACTCAGGTTAGAACTGGAAGAAGAATCTGGAGGATTATTTCCAGCTTCAGAAGTAAAAACAATTGGTTTGATGGGAACATTGACCTCCTTTTTCTTGCTAGATTTTGCTCCTTTCTGAGCAGATTGTTTAGCTTTTTGTTTCTGAGGAGGTGTTTTAACAATTTGTTTTTCAACTGAAGAAGTCGAGGCTCCTTCTAAATTTTTAATTCTGGCAGTACAACTTTGTACCTCCCTTGACAAGTTCTGGAGTTGACTCTCCAGTTTCAACAAAAAGTTCTTTTCATCAGGCTGCTGGCCCATGGACTTGGGCTCAGCGGAGGTTTTAGTCTTTTGAGTTTTATTCTCTTTGGACTTTTGAGGTAGAGGAATATCACCAGCTTCCTTCATAACTGGAGCTTTAGCCTTTTTGGCTCCAGTTTGAACCTCAACAGGGGTGGTCTCAACAGAATCTAACTTGACAGGGCCAGAAGAGTCATAAGGAGTCTCAATTCTAACCGAATCTGGCATCTGGTGGATTGTGGGTAAAACAGTTGCCATCTGAAGATCACCAGATTTCCAGGCAGTTTTTTGAGCATCAATGGTTTTTGAAAATGCATCATAATTTTTACCAGATGCTTGTACCCAAGATTTGATAACCATGTGTTCCTTTTCAAGATCAAATTTCAGTTTTTGGTTATCCTTTTCCAGTGCCTCAATTTTCAAATCAGATTCTTTAAGAGCCAACTGAACACTTTATAAATCATTAATTTTATTTTTCATGTTATTAAATTCAGTTAAAACAGTCTCAAGGTATCTTTCACAGTCAGTTCTCAAAGTTTCAACAAATAATAGATCATCATTTAATGATTCAGCAGTGTCAAGTTTTGATTCAGTGTCCAATTCAACATCATAATCCCTTACCTTTTTCAATATGATGTCCACCCATCTTCCAGAAATGACATCATCTTTCACCATCGGTTGCTTATTTTCCAGAGCCATAAAACAAACATCTCTAATCTCTTCATCATCATCAGATGAGTCATCAGAGAGTTTCCACTTTCCTTCAGTTTGAGCCATCATACACTTATTCTTTTCCTTTTCTTTTTCTTGTTCAAGTGATATGAGGGCTATCTGAGCCTTCAGCTTCTTGTATTTAGCCTTGTAATCATCAGATTTAACAAAGTTAAGAACAGAGGGACCAGTTTGGTTGTTCATCTGACTAGATCTGCATTCCTTCATGAAATGACCTTTCTTACCACACTTGTAGCAGGTAAGATTGGCCTTATCCAGAGAGTTGGAACTGGAAGCATTATTGGACCCATTAAATCGATTAGATTTATGCTTGAACCCATTAAATGTTGTAGCAATCATGGCGACCAGATCATCATCGTCAATCTCATCACAACCATCACTGAGATCAGTAGTCAGGCCAGAATTGAAAAAGCTATTTAACATCTCCTTCATACAATGTGACTGGACATTCTAAGCAGATATTAAAGCAGCACAAGGTTGCCCAGTTAAACTAGCGACCTTGGAATTCTGTGCATGGTTTAAAGCATCTTGCTCAACTACCAGTCTTGCAGCATTATTATCTTCAGTGAATCTGAAGGCTCCAAAGAGAGATGCAAGAGTGTGACTGTGCAAGGTATTTCCTTATCTTAGGACAAGAACCATGTGTGCCCATTTGGATGGCAAAATATCACAAAATTTTTCAAGAAGGATATCCTTATCCATTTCAATCCCTAAGTCTCTCAGTTGATTGATCAAACTGGTAAACCTGGTATAGGTACTGGTCAGGCTTTCATTGGGAAGAGCAAAGAAGGTTTCATATTTCTTGTTTAAAGCAACTTTTCTGGTAGAAAGAGTGTCAGCTCCTCCTTCAAACTGGAGAACCAATTCTTCCCACATAGACTTTGAACTGGGAAACAAAACAAGGGTTGGAATTAATTCCTCTGGAACAGCTGCGAGGATCATGTTTTTCAGTCTGGTATCAAGGTCAACCAGTCTGCGATCCTCATCAGTCCAATGTTCTTCAGATTTTTCCCTTGAACCTCTTCTCCCAGTTGGGTCAAGAAGAGGACTAACACCACTGGACATGGGTATATATGGTCCATCCTTGAGGATTTTCAACATATACCTCTCTATCCCACCAAAATGCAAGAGCATTCTAGCTTTCCATGTACCAAAGGTATCCTGGTTTCCATCAAATTTGGGAACAGGAGTGTTGGAGTAATGTACATGGACGTGGCTCGCTCCAGGAGTAGGAGGAGGAGGAGGGTTAGTATTTAAAGGAGTTGTAACATTAGGATTATATTCATTTGGACCAGAACCATTCTCACCTTCAACAGCCATCGAAGCAGACCTAGGTTATAGAATTGAAACAATTCAACCGGCCTGCTCTGATACCACTTGTAAATCCCAACTATTACTAGATGGGTGCTGAAGACACCTCTATGTCAATGGTGAGTGTACTTTGCAACTCAATCACTTAATCTGGACGTGACCAGTTTAGAGTGATTGTGTACCAGGTAATCTGGAGGTTTACTTATTAAGGTGACAATGTAAATAAGTAAATACAATGCAATAGATATAAGTGACAAGTATTTATATGATGAGACAATATGTATTTTTCAAGTGTATTTTATTTATTGATTGTTAAATAAAATACAACGTTGTTGCGGAACCAAGATAATACAAAGATGTAAATATCCTAACAACCTATGAAATACAATTGATCTATACTTGGAAATTCTCCTAACAATCGAAACACTTAAAGTTGTGAAATGTTCCTTTTTGTGATTGAGAGAATATTGCACAAGTTCACCAATATTGCAGAATGCATGTATTTGCAAAGTTGTTGAAAAGCTTGGGCAAGGACCTCTATTTATAGTCGAAGTATGAGCATTGGGATCTCAACTTCGACGTACAAATATGGTTGACAGCACACAAAAGTATTAGTAAATAATCCTTTATGTGTGCTAAATAAAGTAAGACAAAAGGTTACTTTATTCAACCACTCTACATCTTTGCACTTTTATCCACAGACAAGATTATTGTCCAGTTAAAAAGATGTAGTGTAAAAGGTCCTCCTCGTAATCAGTGTAAAGCTTTGTAAAGGCATTTACACTGAAGGATCTCCAGTTGATTGATCTGGTGAAATGTCAACTGGCTTCGCTGCCATTGCCATTTCCTTTCTTCCACTTGTTGTCTTCGACATCAACTGGAAGGTCTTCAGATTTAAGTCTTCAGATCTCAACTGGAGGAAGTCATTAGTTGCTTAAACTGTACGATGCAACTGGACTTCTAATATTTCGGACAATTCTTCATACTCTCCAGATGTAGCTGGAGAGCTCCAGTTTTATAGTCAAAACTGGACCTAACATTGTTTACTTTATTTTATATTGATATCATTTTATTACTCATTCTTAGTAAATATGTTAATATAGTAGCTTTTTTAGTGTATAGAACAGTATCAATTCTATATTTTAGGTGAAAAAGCAGAACTAAGATCGATTTAGTTTAATAAATAGCATATTGAAATAACGCGTAAAAGATATAAATAGTTATAATGAAGTTTGTTTGAAATAAATATTTGATATTTGTATAACTTATTTTGATAAATATATTGTTATTGCTGTAATGTTTTTGTAACTAATATTGTTTTAAAAAGTTATTGAAATTATAGTGTAATCATAGGGTATACAATTTAAACTTTTCTAGCCCAAGTTGTAGCAAATCTACAAGTGCTTAAAAACCGACTAAACGGAAAAACTCAAACCCAATGGTTTTAGTTTTAAAAACCAAATTATATCAATTTAGTTTTTGGTTTTAGTTAAAATCGACCCAAATAGAACCGCACTCACCGCAATCCAAAAAGTGTGGTAGATCAGAGTCGGATTTGGGTCTGTAAAACCTGTGCAAAATGAGGGGGGGTATGTAACACCCACCATTGGCGGAAACATGAGGTGTCATGAAAAGTACAACACGATATGGAATTACATAGATACTGCTAAATGAATCAGAATATAGTAAATATATTCCTAAAAACATGAGTTCAAAGTCAAAACAATGCTAAAATAGCTTATTACAACCAAGTCCATAAAGAAATAATCCAAGGCATGTAGCCTTAAAGTCTGACAATAAATAAAGGAGCACTAATCTCCGAAGTTCAAGCCTAGCATAGCAATCTTTATCCCTGATTAGCCTGAGTACCTGAAAAGTATACTAAAATGCGTCAACACAAAGGTTGGTGAGTTCGTAGGTTTTAGTTAAAAAGTACAGTAATAATCAAGTCTTATGTCGATTCTGTAGAAACAAAATAGGTAGATGTTCAATATATAGTGAGCAGAGCTACGCCATAGTCCAAGTACTCAAAGTGTGGCCTTACGGTACCTACCTTAGATAATGATATGTGGCCTTACAGTTCAACAACTTGCCTTGGTGGCCTTACAGTTAAACAACTTGCCTTAATATAAGTCTCCAATGCACACAATAAGTACGTCTCAATAAGCACAATCATTAAGCACATAATCACACATACAAACAAAAACAAGCACGTCACATGGCATCAGTAACTCTATAAGAACCAGCTCTATATTGAATATAAATAAATATCGACAAACTGTTTTAAAAAGTAGCAGTATACTTTCCACCCCAAAGCACGTAAAAAAAAAGGGGGTACGAAACTCACCTGAAAAATGTTATGAAAGTATAACGAACGAGCACGACAAGCACAATCAAAGTCCACGACAATCAACACCTACCAATAATACATGACAAGTCACAATGAAAGTCTTTGGTCTTAAGTCTTAGCCTATTAGAAATACCTTTAAGTGCACATGTCTTTATTTAACTTCTAAAACAACGTTTGCCAAAATTCGAATAAACCGAACAAGAGTCTGGATTTGACAACAAAGTCCTTTATTAAGTTCAAACACATTATTATATCAATACAACCTCATTTGAAATCATTTTATAGTTCAAAATAAGTTTTACTCGAATTTTAATCAAAACTAGACAAAACCGGAGATTTTACCGAAAAGCTTACGAAACTGAAACGAGTAGAGGTTGAGCTCAACCTAATGGTTGAACTCGACCAACTAAAGCCCAATAATGTTATTTTAAAATCTTTTATTCATATGTTATCCAATTGGACCAAAACTACACCTTTTGAGAAAACTAGTCAAGTTTAAGAACCGAATAAGCGCGTATGGACACGATAGGCTAATGAAATCGACTATATGAGTAGGGAAGTGGTTGAACTCGAACATGGCAGGTTTAGTTTGACCTGGACAGATGTCAAAATGATTCTTTTCTAAGTCTTAAAGGTCCGAGAGTTAAAACAAGTCATTTCGGGTCAAACTAGGAACCTTACGAGTCGTTTAAGCGACAAAAGTCAACAGAGGGTCAACCTAGACCACCAGAGATCGAGCTTGACCAGGTAGAGGTCGAGCTAGACCACCCTCGGTTGAGCTAGACCTGGCCGTGTACGGATTCATACGCGATTTGAGGAAAACGAACGATTTTGACGCGATTTTGTTAAAATAACGAGATCTAAGGCTAGCCAATTCATACCCATGAGTATTGATTGCACAAAAGTGTCACAAATCAGTACAAAAAGGGTGAAGTTCGACCGATTTCATACATCATGTGATCGACAATTGCACAACCTTAATCTTGGATACGAAATCGACTAGTTTTAGAGTCTTTTAGCCAAGTAAATGATATCTTCAATTCTTGTAATTGCACAAAATCCAAAGTACATGAGTGCATAATGTATCAAATCAAAGCCTTAATCAAGGTTCAATTCGTTTCTTACACACAATTGTAATCGAAATTGCACAATCAACAATCAAAGACATGATTCGCTTAGCTTTTGATAAGAACCGAAAGAGTAAACATATATATACATATAAAAACGAATTGGAGACATTAAGAACAGAACTTACAAAAGTTTTTGATGAAGAGAATGATAATATTCACTTGTTTCTTGATCAAAGATTGAAGCCTTGATTGATTGAAAGCGTTTGGAACCGAAATCGAGAGAATGATTTAAGAGAGGATTTGAAAGACAAACTCTTTTCTCATCTTGTCTATGAAATCTGAATTTTTTGTGAAGAAAGGGTGTTTTTCAAAGAAAACCTTAGAGAGAAATCTTATGTGTGTAAACCCTTTTGATGGAATGAAAGATCAAGTTTATATAGGCATGTATATGGTTGAATTCAACCATGGTCGAACTCAACCAGGTCGACCTCGACCAAGTTGACCTCAACCAGGTCAAGCTCGACCAAAATTTGGAAAATAGGGTCTTTTACGAAAACGTGGCCGCTTGAATCATCAAAAACGGAGTTACGGTTTGAAAGTTATGACCAAAACAAAATCAATACGTTTTTCTGTTGTCGACTCGTTTAATTAATTAAAACGACGCCATATACGGCAAAGGTAAATGATATCCGTTGATTCGCTTAATGTTTTGAAAGTTCATTTTAACTTTATTTGGCATTTCTATGAGGCAACTAGTCTTTTTCAATCATTTGCTCCAAGTCTTAAAAAGATAAAGGCACTAGTACTCAATAAACATGTCTTGTCTTATTCATACTCTAATCCATATAGCCACACGTCTAAAGACTTAAATTGATAGTTAATGACCTTTTACAAACGGAAATGTATAGTAAGACGAACGCTCAGGTGACGGTTGTCACAACATTACCCCGTTAAAAGAATTTCGTCCTGAAATTCAACTCGAACTAGTCCCATTAAACAATTGGGGGTATTTTGTCTTGAAATGATCTTCCCGTTCCCATGTATACTCATGCCCTCGCTTTGAATTCCATCGAACTTTGACAAGTGTATACTTGGTTTTCTTTAGTTTCCGCACCATGCGATCCACAATCTCTAAAGGCTCTTCAACGAAATTCAACTTATCGTCAATCCGGATTTCGTCCATAGGCACATGACGATCTTCTTCAACTAGACATTTTCGAAGATGCGACACATGAAATACGTCGTGAACTCCCTTAAGCTCTTCCGAAAGTCTTAATCAATAAGCTACCTTGCTAATTCTTTCTAATATCTCGAAAGGTCCAACAAAACTAGGTCCAAGTTTTCCACTCTTGACAAATCTAACCACTCCTTTCCAAGGGGAAACCTTTAGGAGTACTCGATCCCCAACATTGAATTCTAAAGGTCTACGTCTGACGTCGGCATACTTCTTTTGTCGTTCATGTGCTAATCTAAGCCGCTCTTTAATCTGGATTATTTTCTCGGCAGTCTCTTCAATAAGCTCAGGCCCAACCAACTGGCTATCGCCAAAGTCAGACCATGTGACAGGTGATCTACACTTCCGTCCATACAATGCCTTGAAAGGGGCCATATTAATACTCATGTGATAACTATTGTTGTAAGAGAATTCTATCAAATGAAGATGGTCATCCCAGTTACCACCAAAATCTAAGACACAGGCTCTCAACATGTCTTCTAAAGTCTGAATAGTACGTTTACTCTAACCATCAGTTTATGGATGGTACGCCGTACTCATGTCTATCCTAGTCCCAAAAGCCTTCTGAAACCCTCGCCAAAACTGACAATTAAAGGGAGTATCTCTGTCTGAAATAATCGAAACCGGTACGCCATGTTTCGATATGACTTCCTTTACATACTTCCTCATCAATTTCTCTATGGGGTCTTTTTCACGAATGGCTAGGAAATGAGCAGACTTTGTCAATCTATCGACGATCACCCACATCATATCATGACCCCCCTTCGTCCTAGGTAGTTTGGTAATGAAATCCATAGTTATGTTCTCCCACTTCCATTCAGGAATTTCTGGTTGTCTGAGTAATCCCGCAGGCTTTTGATGTTCCGCTTTCACCTGTAGACATGTCAAGAATCGGCTTACAAACTTGTTCTCCCACCTGTAGACATGTCAAGCAACATGTTTCTTCATGCCAGGCCACCAATATAACTCATGCAAATCATAGTACATCTTGTCGGTGC
The DNA here is from genome assembly GCF_010389155.1 of Erigeron canadensis. NCBI lineage: Eukaryota > Viridiplantae > Streptophyta > Magnoliopsida > Asterales > Asteraceae > Erigeron > Erigeron canadensis. The sequence goes on from NC_057769.1 coordinate 21,414,900, forward strand.
CCGGATGTACTGAATACCTTGTATTATGAGCTTCGTTCAATATCAATGTTCGTAAATCACCAGTGGAAGGAACCCATAGTCTGTCCATGAAGTACATGCCGTCATCTTTTCTTCTATCCAAATGTTGTTCCATTCCTCGTAGTTCCTTCTTAAGAAGATCTTTATCGCTAACAACCACCAATTGTGCTTCTATGATCTGATCTCGAACACTTCTTTGCACTGTAATACTCATAACACGTACTCATCTAGGCTTAACCCTTTCCTTACGACTTAAGGCATCGGCCACTACGTTGGCTTTCCCCGGGTGATAACGTATGTCACAGTCATAATCACTGAGTAACTCAAGCCACCTTCGTTGTCTCATATTCAAATCTTGTTGATTGAAAATATGTTGTAAACTCTTGTGATCCGTGTAGATCACACACTTGGTTCCATACAAATAATGCCTCCAACACTTTAATGAAAAAACCACTGCTCCTAATTCCAAGTCATGAGTTGTGTAATTCTTCTCATGGACCTTCAATTGTCGTGAGGCGTAAGCAATCACTTTGCCTCTTTGCATGAGTACACAACCTAACCCTTGACCCGATGCGTCGTAATACACTACAAAGTCATCAGATCCTTCAGGCAGACTCAAAATCGGCGCATTACATAGTTTATCTTTCAAGATTTGAAACGCCGCTTCTTGTTTTTCACCCCAAACATACGGCCTATCCTTCTGAGTTAATTGTGTAAGCGGCAACGCAATCTTAGAGAAATTCTCGATGAACCTTCTATAGTAGCCAGCCAGTCCAAGGAATTGTCTGACTTCAGACGGTGTCTCTGGTGTTCTCTAGCTCTTGAGTGAATCAATCTTGCTAGGATCCACGTGTATCCCATCCTTACTCACGACATGTCCCAAAAAGTGTACCTCATCAAGCCAAAACTCACATTTAGAAAATTTTCAATACAGTTTTTCCTTTCTCAGTAATTCCAGTACTTTCCTCAGATGTTCAGCATGTTCTTCCTTTGTCTTTGAGTAAATTAGGATGTCGTCGATGAACACAATTACAAACTTATCCAGATACGGTTAATACACTCTATTCATCAAATCCATGAATACTGCTGGAGCGTTAGTCAATCCAAAAGGCATCACTGTGAACTCAAAATGTCCATATCTTGTTCTAAAAGTAGTCATTGGTATATCGTCCTCGTGTACACGCAGTTGATGATACCCTGAACGTAAGTCAATTTTTGAGAAACACTTTGCTCCTTGAAGTTGATCGAACAGATCATCAATCCTAGGAAAGGGATAACGGTTCTTTACTGTTAACTTGTTCAGCTCACGGTAGTCAATACACATGCGAAACGAACCATCCTTCTTTTTGACGAATAAGACAGGTGCTCCCCACGGTGACTGGCTAGGTCTAATAAATCCTTTGTCTTGAAGTTCTTTTAATTGCGTGGCCAATTCTTGTAATTCAGTTGTTGCTAATCTATAGGGGGATTTTGCTACAGGAGCTGCATTAGGAATAAGACTAATGCGAAAATCAAGTTGTCGAGATGGAGGTAAGCCAGGTAAATCATCAGGGAAGACATCTTGATAGTCCCGAACGACGGGGACATCAATCAAGCTAACCTCTTTAACAGACACACTCATGACACGACCCTAATGTGCGAAATCTAGCTTTAAATTTATAAACACGATTTACCGAAAGACTGACTACTAGACACTTACAGGCAGTGTACCTGATCGCATGTAGTATAGTTAAAACTGGTAAGCCGAGATCGTTCGCAAGGACTTAAATAAGCAATTGTAAACATTAAATGATTCAAGTAAAAGTCAGTAATCCCAAAGGATTCAAGTAAAAGTCAGTTATGGGGGATTTTGTGGCCAAATTGCCACGTTGCAAGTAGTTAGTTTGAAAAGTCAGTAATCCCAAAGGATTAATCGAAAGAAAAGTTTGTTGTTGAAAACAATAATTTAAAGGTCACCCATCTTGATTTCGCTTGACAGAATGTTAGGATTGCACTATTGATGAAGTTCAAATTCAATTTAGTGATTAAATGACCGAGACTCAAATTAATCGCTAACCCCGTACCCGTCAAGTTAACAACTTATTTGACTCTCTTGTATAAACTGGTTTCATTATTAAGACCGGTACCCCGAGACGCCTTTTTATAACTCCCCTAGTTTAACAATGGTTTTGATCATTTCAGATAACAATTTTGCCTATCGATTGTACCCAACCGTCAACCCGTTAATTCTTATCAAATATTGATTACCCTCTACCGTACCCGTCATAGAACCAATTGCTTCTAACCAAACAATCAAAATAACTTATACCCAAATCCTAGTCGTCACTAAGCAATGAATACAAATTATCCGCAATCAATAATTGAATAACAAAGAATTAATAGATTAAGTTCACGACAAAACATTAAATCAAATAACTTGAATTAATAAATATTGTGCAATCCCTACATAATCTCTCACTCCATCAAGATGGATGAAAAGGCGATTAGCCACTCATATTAAATATGAAATAACAAATCAAAATGAAGGAATTCATTGTTACCGAATGATGATAAATGAAAACAATGAACGAAATAAATCCAATCGTAATCTTGATCTTCAAAGGTAGAAGAACTGATGAAAAGTCTCCTTTTTGATCCTCAAAAACGACTGGAAAAGATGGAATAGGGTTTTGTAATGATAAAACAAGCTATTTATATGTTTCCAAAAATTCTTGTGCAGATTCGGCATAAGCTGCGGCTCAGCTCCTCTTTAACTGCTGTTGACTTTTGACTTTCATTGACTTTGTACGGATCAAGACTGATGGAGCTGCTGCGCAGCTTACTAAGCTGCTGCTCAGCTAACTAGCTGCTGCTCAGCTAACTAGGTGCTGCTCAGCTCTTCTTGATTCCAGGTTTGACTTTTGTTGACTTTCTCCAAACTTCATCCAACGATCCGGTAATCATCCGTAAGCACTTATTTCACCTCAAGAATGTCATTTTCTTCAGAATGTCGTTTTCTTCAGAATGTTGTTCTCTTCTTGACTTTGTACCTTCAGAAACACTAACAAATACCATAAACGCAACAAATGTATACGAAAATGACTCATTAAACATGCTAACTTAACTATATAAACCGTGGAAAATGGGTATAAAATACGACATATCAAATCCCCCCACACTTAAGCTTTGCTTGTCCTTAAGCAAATCCAAACTTAAAATGAAACATTCCCTGACAATCACACTATCAAACAAGTGACAAGTATCAAAAAGCAGCAACACCAAGCATGTCAAATGATAAAAGGCGGGTGAAGCAGTTTTTAATCTTAAATGAAAACTCGAAATGTTTGACAATACCTGAACAATCCGTAAGCCACGATAATCAACTAAGCATAAATGAAATAGACGATCCTACCAATATCATTCTACTCCAACAACTTACTTTCGGGGTTGAATATATGAAGAATCACTCATAGCTCAGTCATGATGTATACTTTTTTACCATAGGCTTGAGCTAGGATCGTCACTCCACCGTTAAGGAGCAAGGATCAAGTACATCGTCAAAATAGACATAAAGGATGGTTGTATATTTAAACTAAGGCTATGTATTTATGGGTATTTACAATCGAAAATGGGAAGTTTAGGTTACAAGTGAAGGATAAGAATCAAAAGTATAAGGTATATGTCAGAAATGTACAAAATAGTCTAACCAAACCCATACCATTGATTGCCAACAAGCCACCAACCTATAAGATGCTATCCCGCGAACACACCTTCAAGTACCAAGCAAAACCCGACACCATTGTGGTGTATCAATCTCAAACAACTTATTATCAACCAAATCTTCCATAAATAATGATACAACAACTTTCTAGACATTTGAAAATGAGAAATACCTACTAGTAGCCCAAGTTCTTTTTTTTTTCTTTTTTTTTTATTCTTTGTTTTTCATGTTCTTTATTCTTTTGAACCATTTTTACTCTACTAGTAAATACCCTCTTACAATGATGAACATGTCTATAACTCTTCACTTTCTTTGTTTGAACAATCCAAGACAATCTTCAATAACTTAACCTGTTTACGTATTCTCATAGACAAGAATATTCCACACATCAACCCAATAAAAATCTCCCAAACAATTCAAACAACCATGACAATCAATGGCCCCCAGATTAGACTAACGGTATAGTTAAGTATAATTAGGTGAAGTTTACATGAAAAGGTGGATTTATACAAGGGTGAAAAGCTAAATTACAAGGAATGTATATGTGTATAAGATTATCTGAGGTTTACAAAGAAAAGGGAAAATGTGTATATATACAAGTATAGGTATGTGTATAAGGTTGTATAGGTGATTATAGAGATACAAAAGAAAAGAAAAAGAAACGAAAGAAACAAAAAGTATGGTCAAACCTAAATGCCAATTCATCATCCAATGTACTCGTCACGATCACCAGGCCAAGTTCTAGAATCAACACATCACCGGCACACTCTTATTGAGAAAAGAACTCAGAAATGGCTTAGAAATACCTCAAACACGCACATCCTAGTGCAAGGCATCAAAAATGAATACCCTTACTCCCGAATAAATCCAAGAGCCTAAGAGAGGGACGTATTTACGAGGCAAACAAACCAAAACCGTCACCTGAACAACTATATATGACAGGATGAAATCTCACAATTTGGTCTTTTGGATATATATAAGCATGCAAGTAATGTTATCAATCCCGAAGGATTAGCCAAATAACCGTTCAGGACACACTTCGCCAATTAAAATTTTTGTCAAGGAAAAATTTGGTAGTAAAATTGCTTAATAAATAATGAATTAAATGTCAAAAGCAATTTACCATAAGGACAAGTTCGACTCAAGTTTAAAAATCATATCAACTTCTATTATCCCGCCAAATTGATAGCACCAGTTTCAAACATGCACATCACAGTTAAGAGTTCAAAATAGAAACTCATACCCCTAGATAAAATCTAAAGGCCTACGAGAGGGACATATCAACAAAACCGATAGAAATCGCAATGACAAAACAACAAAAGTGATATACCAGGTAGCTTAAACCTATTTGCCACCCCCCCACACTTAAGATGGACAATGCCCCCAATGTCCATATCGGTCAAACAAAAGTAAATAGGGGTAAGCGACATTGAAAAATAAGAGCACATACCGGAATAAGGACACATTCCATTTTGAAACAAGTTATCGACCCCGTGTCACAAATGGCACTTCCGAAATAGGAAGGACACTTTGGTTGGCGGGATAAACAACTTGTACCAAAACGGAAGGTGCGAGAGTTATGTGTGCATCAAACATACCAATCAACAAATATGGCGTTGAACTTACTGCCAGCATATGCATATGACAACCTTGCTTTCACATGAACACACGATTAACGAGCAACATTATATAATAAAACATGCATACCATTCTTCCTACTTATTTAAACAGAAATGGGAAGAAAAAAAAATACAAAAAAATACAAAACAAGGGTTGCCTCCCGAGAAGCGCTTAATTTATTAACGAGTCGTTATCTAGACTCGATCCTCGCAGAGTTACCAAGGTTGGGATTCCGACACCCCCACACTTAAAGTGTTGGGAGGTCGACCCTTGAAAGGAGAGAAACAGTTACCTTTCACCTTTTCAGAAATCCAATCATTTGCTCGACCAGGAACATCAACAACCATCATCAGCTCCTCTTTCTCACGTGTTGATAAATTCGAGCACAACTCTTCAGACAACTTAACATTCCCATGAGAGACAGCAGACTTCAAACGGCTATAAAGTTTACGGATCTTAGCACACGGGCCATCCATTAAGTTCGAAACTGGCACTGTTGCCTTCTTCAACTCACCCTCCTGTTTCTCAAGCTTCTTATCTAACCATTCATCAACCTGCGAATCCAATGAACTAACACAAGCAGTTTCAGCTGAGTTAGCAACATTAGGAAAAGATACAGAACAGGTGTTTGTAAATGTCACCGACTCATTTCCTGCTCTCAAAGTAAGTTTTCCACGACCGACCTCAAGTTTAGCATCGGTCGTGGCAAGGAATGGTCTCCCTAAGATAAGAGGCACATCTAATGCTTCATCTGCTTCAATAATCACAAAATCGACAGGAAAAACCAAACCGCCCACCTTAACTAACACATCTTCTAGAATTCCCATTGGTCTAATTTCAGATTTATCGGCCAAATGGATTTTCATTTTAATCGATTTCGGTTCTCCTAAATTCAGTTTAGAATAAATCAATGAAGGCATTAGATTAATACTTGCTCCTGAATCGTTTAAGGCTCTTTTCACAGATAAATTACCAATCTTGCAAGGTATGGTAAAACTACCCAGATCCCTGCGTTTTTCAAGCAACTTACCTGTCACTGTTGCTGAACAAACATCCTCAAGCACTGTAGTTGTCACCCCCGCCAGATTTTTCTTATTCATCAAGATTTGCCTCAAACACTTTGCATAACCTGGCATCTGCACAATTGCATCTAAAAATGGAATGTTAATATGAAATTTTCTGAGGTGACTCACAAGTTTATCCATTTGCTGCTTTAGTTTATGTTTCACCAATCTCTGAGGAAATGGGATTTTGGGCTGGTACGGCTTTACTTCAGGTTTGTCAGCCTGTTTTGATGGAACGGCCGGTGTCTGCACGGCTGGGTTCGGCTCCATCTCTACTTCTTCAGCAACCTCCTCTTTTTCTTCATGTACCTGCGCAAGCGGAGTATATTCATCAGGCAAATGATTTGCAGAATTATACGTATTACCTGATCGAGTTGTGACGGCATTGACATGCTCATTTCGAGCATTGGGAGGGTTGTACTTCGATCCCGATCCTTGATTGTTTTGTTGAGGCTTAGGATTCGGTTGAGTATTGCTTGGTAGAGTACCGGGCTGCCTATTCGAATTTCCTAGCCTTTAGAGCTTAGCTTCTATATCCTAGAAAGTCGCTTGAGTACTCTTGGTGCTCTGCTCAAGCTTATTAGCCAAACCATCCAATCAGGTAGTCATAGCATCCCATTGAGAGGCCATCTTCTCATTAGTAGCTTTCTGAGCTCCTACCAAATCCTTCATGATATCTCTCAGTTCAACATTCGCATTCTGCTGATTGTTGAACCTGCTAAACCTGCTTCCACTAAAACCAGAATTATTAGCATTAAAATTAGATGAAAGAAAAGAAGTACTTGATGACCAGTTTTGATAACCGGTATTCTGATTAAAGTTCCCTTGCTGATTCTGGACATAGTTAACTTCTTGTGCCGGCTTATCCGGGCAATCCTCCGAGTAATGCATGTCCCCACAGTAGTCACACCCATCAGCAATCACCTTAACATCCCTTTCAATGCTTTTGAATCTCACATCTTGGTTGTCAAACCTCTCGTTCATCTGCTTTGTGAGGGCTTTGACTTCAGCAACCAAGCTCGATTCTTCACCACTCTCCAACTTCGCCGCAGTCTTACCACTAGTTCTCTTGCTTACAAGCTCATCGCGATCAGAGAACTCCTTGGCCATATCATCTAAGATTTTGTACCGTTCAGCCGGGGTCACATTGTTCAAACTACCTCCAAATGCCCCGGCTAATTCCCTTCGAGTTCTCTTTAGCAAACCATCATAGAAGATCTCAACCACTGCTTCTGTGTTCAGATTGTTTCCTGGGCAATTCCTGATCATCTCCTTATATCGTTTCCAGGCACCTACTACATCTTCCCCTAGATCTTGAGTGAATGATCGGATCTTATTCTCCAACTGTCTCTGAGTCCTTATAGAATAGAACTCATCAATAAACCCAACACGAAGCTCATCCCAAGTTGTATACAGATCATCTGGTTGCTCCTTTAACCATGCCTTAGCTCCACCACATAAAGTGAGTGGAAAAAGCTCAAGCTTCACATTATCATCTTGGTTCGCGCCATAGTGATAAAACCTACAAATCTTCTCGAACCTCTCTAAATGCCCATACGGATCATTATTAGTTACCCCATCAAACTTCTCTTCCTCCACATTATTCAAATGACTTCCTTTAAGAGAAAAGTTTACTCCGGTGGTTGGAAGGCGAATAGGAGTGCCCCTATTAGTGGGGACATTTCTCCTACGGTCACCGTAAAGACGGTTATTGGGGTTTACCGGTTCTTGATCACCCATTCTCCTAGCTCTAACTGGTTGAGTTGCCTGAAGATTTTCTCTAGGAATCTCTGTTAAATCCGGTTGATGAGTTTTATCCCGATTATCTTCTTCCTCTGAGCTATCACCAGTTTTGAACAATCCACTACCTTCGGAGAATTTAGAACTTAAGTGCACCTCGCACGTTGAACCTTTCTTTGAGTAATGTTGATCCAAATCTACGTCCGAGTGATCACGGTTTTCGGTGCTTGAATCTATGTTTTCGGTGTTTGAGGGCTCCGTGTTGTTTCATCTAAGTAAGCGTCGTCTGGCTTTCCCTGGATTAGATTGAGGACTAAGCAAAGATCTACCAGAGGCTCTTGTGTTCATCAACTACAAAGCACCTGCACACGCACCAAAAGAAATACCGTTAACCGCACCAGAAACTAACAAAATAAAACTAAAACAAAAATAAAATCTATCTATTAAAACAAATAACTTTCACACAAATGAATGCAAGGAAGGTTCGAATCACAAAACTACAAACTACTTAATTTAAGTCCCCGGCAGCGGTGCCAAAAACTTGATGTGCGAAATCTAGCTTTAAATTTATAAACACGATTTATCGAAAGACTAACTACTACACACTCACAGGCAGTGTACCTGATGGCATGCAGTATAGTTAAAACTAGTAAGCCGAGATCGTTCGCAAGGACTTAAATAAGCACTTGTAAACATTAAATGATTCAAGTAAAATATGGGGGGTTTTGTGGCCGAATTACCACGTTGCAAGTAATTAGTTTGAAAAGTCAGTAATCCCAAAGGATTAATCGAAAGAAAAGTTTGTTGTTGAAAACAATAATTTATAGGTCACCTATCTTGATTTCGCTTGACAGAATGTTAGGATTGCACTATTGATGAAGTTCAAAATCAATTTAGTGATTAAATGACCGAGACTCAAATTAATCGCTAACCCCGTACCCGTCAAGTTAACAACTTATCTCTTGTATTATCTGGTTTCATTATTAAGACCGGTACCCCGAGACGCCTTTTTATAACTTCCCTAGTTTAACAATGGTTTTGATCATTTCAGTTAACAATTTTGCCTATCAATTGTACCCAACCGTCAACCCGTTATTTCTTATCAATATTGATTACCCTCTACCGTACCCGTCATAGAACCAATTGCTTCTAACCAAGCAATCAAAATAACTTATACCCAAATCCTAGTTGTCACTAAGCAATGAATACAAATTATCCGCAATCAATAATTGAATAACAAAGAATTAATAGATTAAGTTCACGACAAAACATTAAATCAAATCACTTGAATTAACAAATATTGTGCAATCCCTACATAATGTCTCACTCCATCAAGATGGATGAAAAGGCGATTAGCCACTCATATTAAATATGAAATAACAAATCAAAATGAAGGAATTCATTGTTACCGAATGATGATAAATGAAAACAATGAACGAAATAAATCTAATCGTAATCTTGATCTTCAAAGGTAGAAGAACTGATGAAAAGTCTCCTTTTTGATCCTCAAAAACGACTAGAAAAGATGGAATAGGGTTTTGGAATGATAAAACAAGCTATTCATATGTTTCCAAAAATTCTTGTGCAGATTCGGCATAAGCTGCGGCTCAGCTAATAAGCTGCGGCGCAGCTCCTCTTTGACTGTTGTTGACTTTTGACTTTCATTGACTTTGCACGGATCAAGACTGATGGAGCTGCTGCGCAGCTTACTAAGCTGATGCTCAGCTAAATGCTTCTGTTTCATAGTTGCGGCTCAGCTAACTAGGTGCTGCTCAGCTCTTCTTGATTCTAGGTTTGACTTTTGTTGACTTTCTCCAAACTTCATCCAACGATCCGGTAATCATCCGTAAGCACTTATTTCACCTCAAGAATGTCGTTTTTTTCAGAAATACGCTCAAGTACCTGCTATTAACCTGAAACACTAACAAATACCATAAACGCAACATATGTATACGAAAACGACTCATTAAACATGATAACTTAACTATATAAACCATGGGAAATGGGTATAAAGTATGACATATCAGACCCTCAAAAGACTCAGACATCTCACCCTGAACTTCTAGTATCTCGCCATTAAGTAAGGGAATCCTAACGATTTTTGCACTACATAGAATCGTGGCGTCGACCAAAGACATCCAGTCCATACCAACAATAACGTCAAAACTCCCCATTTCAAAAGGTACCAATTTAATAAAGAAAGCATGATTATTAAGAACTAATGTGCACGAACGGATGACTTGGTCTAATCTGACTAACCCACCATTAGCCATTTCTACGTCAAAACATAAATACATAGGACTAGGCTTAGCATTCAGTAAAGGAACGAAACTAGTCGCGACAAAACTATAATCAGCTCCCGAATCAAAAAGAACAGTAGCATAATGACCATTTAGAAGAAAAGTACCTGCAACAACGTTCGGCTCGTTGCGAGCCTCGGCAGCATTTATCACAAAAGCACGACCTCTAGCAGCTTGAGTTTGATTGCCTCTATTTTGATTAGGTCCAGCAATCTGTAGCTGATTAGGATGGAACGCCACTTGAACCTGTTCCCCAACCCATTGAGGACATGTGTTTCAGTAGTGCTCAGTGGACCCACATTCATAACATGCCCCGCGAACACCGGGTGGTCTCCTCTGATTCAACGGTACAACATTCAACGGTACTCCTTGTGTCCTTGGTTCCCTACAGTGGGTTTCCGTGTGCCTATATTTATTGCAGTTGAAACATGTAAGGCAATTCTTATTTGTTGGGTGATGAAAATTGCACCTTGCACACTTAGGGTGAGAACCCGCATATTCCTTCTTGCCATTATCAGTCGCAACAAATACCTTGCCCCGGTTCTGTCTTTTCCCATCAGGTAGCCAAACTTTCTTATTACCACTCATCCTACTGCTTTCCTTCCTTTTAGATCCAACAGCAACAATAGTCCCGCACTGAACCAACTTTTCTGTCATAGCCTCAGACCTCAATATAGCCTCCTCTAGGGTAAGTGGGTGAACAACAGCCATAGTCGACCTAACCTGAGGAATTAACCCACAAAGGTACTTTTCTATCCCTTTGTTCTCAGGTTCAACCAAATGTGGAACAAGTCTTGACATCTCATTAAAACGGGTAGTATATCCAGCATGATTAGCACCAACCATCTTATGTTCCAAAAAATCTCGTTCTAGCTTCACCAGTTCGGTTGCTGTACAAAACTTCTTCATCATCAACTCTCTAAAGTTATACCAAGACATCGCCTCTACCACTAATCTGCCTCTGATTCGGCACTGAGTGTTCCACCAAGACAAAGCATCTTTAGTGAAAGAGTGTGCCACATACTTAACTCTTTGCTCAGGGGTACATTCGCTAATACCAATCACAGCTTCCATCTTTTCTAACCATTGAATAAACTTGACTGCTCCACCTCTACCATCATACTCTTGCACGCCACAATCCTTAAAGTTTTTGTAAGTACAAGTCCTGACACCACTTCTAGGTCCCCTTGGCACATTCCCAATACGAATTCCTTGATCAACGTCTTCATAATATTCACCACCCTGATCATCCTCTACATCCTCATACTGAGCATCATCATACTGAGCATCTTCATTCTCTACATTTTGAGCATTTTGTGCATTTTGAGCATTTTGTGCATTTTGAGCATTTTGTGCAAGTATAGTATTAACCACTTGGGTAATCATGGCAATCATGGTTGGGTCTGGTTGCATGCCAGCTTGCTCATTAGTAGTTTCATTTTCAGCTCCACCACGAGCGCGTCCACGACCACTACCTCGGCCGCCACCGCGGCCTGCACCGCGACCAATGCCACAACCAATACCTTGACCTCCAACCTGTTCATTCCCACGACCAGTACCACGACCAACATCTTGAAATACCTCAGGCCCAGTGCCACGACCAATACCACGGCCTCCACTCCGTCCAGTCCCTCGACCAATACCACGACCTTGACCAGAGTCTTCATTTTCACCACGGCCTCTTCCACGACCGCCGCTAGTTCCAGCACTAGATCTTGTTCTTGACCTTGTCCTATAACCACGTATCGTTAGTCGGGAAAATACACTCGACGATATTAATATCACATGATGCTCTCAGTAAGCTCTACCGTCTTATGGTCTAAGGGTTGCTATCTAGAACCTAAACTAGTCATGTAATTCATGTCAATGCAATTCACACATATATATATACTAATAATATATAACCCTAAATCGCAGTTAAAATGTGGTCCGAATCTAACACCTACATCCGTTGCACTAGTGGTGTATGTATACAAAGTGTACCAGCGGCTAACCCTCCACACCCCTAGTACATCTAATGCAAGGTCGGATCACGGTACTGGTATGCTTTCTAGATATTGGTCGAGTATGTATATAGGGTGTACCAGCGGCTAACCCTCTACCTAACCAACACCCATTAAGCATCCCAGGGTAGCTACCACACTCTCACTACAAGTGCAATCACTGATGTCAATAATTGTCACAAGGCATGGCGGTAATCATAGAACAGTTGATCAGGCTTTTCTATGATTATCATTATGCGATACTAGTTAGCGCCATCACTTTATCTTGCTCTAATACACATAAATAGTCACAATAACACCGAAAGCACACAGTCACCAAATGATAGCCATAGTCAAAATAAACATAGGGATAATAAGTCTAAACAGAATATGAACTCAAAATATAAGTGACGTTAGCACGTCTAGAATGCATCTATGATTCCTATCGTAAATGCTATACGGGGTTCTTAGGTTATAGTCTAGGCTTTTCCACCTAATTCCTTACAACCATGGCTCTACGGGGTTCTTAGGTTATACCATTCTGTAACACCCCACCATCGGCGGAAACATGAGGTGTCATGAAAAGTACAGCACGATATGGAATTACATAGATACTGCTAAATGAATCAGAATATAGTAAATATATTCCTAAAAACATGAGTTCAAAGTCAAAACAATGCTAAAATAGCTTATTACAACCAAGTCCATAAAGAAATAATCCAAGGCACGTAGCCTTAAAGTCTGACAATAAATAAAGGAGCACTAATCTCCGAAGTTCAAGCCTAGCATAGCAGTCTTTGTCCCTGATTAACCTGAGTACCTGAAAAGTATACTAAAATGCGTCAACACAAAGGTTGGTGAGTTTCGTAGCCCCTCTTTTTTTTACGTGCTTTGGGGTGGAAAGTATACTGCTACTTTTTAAAACAGTTTGTCGATATTTATTTATGTTCAATATAGAGTTGGTTCTTATAGAGTTACTGATGCCATGTGACGTGCTTGTTTTTGTTTGTATGTGTGATTATGTGCTTAATGATTGTGCTTATTAAGACGTACTTATTGTGTGCATTGGAGACTTATATTAAGGCAAGTTGTTTAACTGTAAGGCCACCAAGGCAAGTTGTTGAACTGTAAGGCCACATATCATTATCTAAGGCAGGTACCGTAAGGCCACACTTTGAGTACTTGGACTATGGCGTAGCTCTGCTCACTATATATTGAACATCTACCTATTTTGTTTCTAAAGAATCGACATAAGACTTATTTATTACTGTACTTTTTAACTAAAACCTACGAACTCATCAACCTTTGTGTTGACGCATTTTAGTATACTTTTCAGGTACTGAGGCTAATCAGGGATAAAGACTGCTATGCTAGGCTTGAACTTCGGAGATTAGTGCTCCTTTATTTATTGTCAGACTTTAAGGCTACATGCCTTGGATTATTTCTTTATGGACTTGGTTGTAATAAGCTATTTTAGCATTGTTTTGACTTTGAACTCATGTTTTTAAGAATATATTTACTTGTTAGAAATTCAAAATAGTGCTTAGTTGTATTTCCTTACTTTTGTTATTATGTAAATGTAATATAAGGTTGAGGGGGAGTTTATGTATTTACTTAGAGTATAAATACCCCTCAAGCCTTAACCTTTTGTAACCTTTAGTCACATATTGCAAAATATATTTTCCAAGCTTTCCACACACACATCTCTGTCTCTCTCAATACACACACTAACACACACACATCCACCATTGTTACTCACCTTACTTCCGCACTCGAACACGAACGATTCATGTTATATTACATTTGGTATCAGAGCAAAACAACAATCAGTTGACGATCCAGAACAGATTCAATACAGATTCATTGGATTTTGTTCAAATTCTACTTCTACGTGTTCAAAGAACCTTTTACCGCCATTTCTGTTCTTCAACAATTTACATTCAATTTCTGTTCAATTTTCAAGTTTTTGTTCACTAATACTTTCCAAATCATATTTCAAAACATTCTGCTAAGTTTCATAATCAAATTCAAAGTTTTGAGTAAAAATCAAAATTTTCGAAAATTTGATCAAAATTTGATTTTCACAATTAAGTTGATTTGAAAGATGGAATTGTTTTTAGGATTGTGTGCAATCATTTTCTGAGCATTTTGATGTTTGGATCACATCCTAATTCTCAAAACTGAGTGAGAATTGATCAATTTTGTATCAAAAACCATTTGTTTTATCTGTTCTGTTTATATGTGCAGGTATCACAAAACGATCTTTGTTGAAAGAACTAAAACGATCTCTTTTAGATCGTTCTAGTTTTTGGACCAGTTTGAAGTTAAAACGATCTAATTTAGATCGTTCCAGCTTGTTTAATTCTGTGTGAATTGTGTGGTGTGTGGATCGTGATTCTGAAGTTGTAGTGATTGGGAATCACACACTTCCTTGGGTAACTGATCTCCTTGAGATTGGTTTTGCTCAAACACTTGCAAATCATTGTGTTACTCTGCCCAAATTTTCAAAGTTTTCATACTTAGAAAATTTTTCACCCAAAATTGTTAAAACGATCTAATTTAGATCGTTCTAACTTTTCTTTACAATTCCTTAAAACGATTTATTTTAAAACATTTCATTTTTTTTTCCTTTCTTCTTTCGTCTTTCTTCTTCATCACTTAGAAAATTTCTTTTCTAAAACGATCTAATTTAGATCATTCTATTTTCATTTTTCAATACTTAGAATTTGTTTTCAAAAATTAAAAAAAAAAATCTAAATTTCTAGCTTCAGTCTCTAAGTCAAATTTTTTTTATTCAATCATTTCAAATGACAACAATCAACATCAATTCAGACATTTCATCAAGAGAAGTACAAGTTTTTACTCAAACTGATTACTTATCTCTTCAAACAACTGCTGATACTTTGACAATGCAAAATCATACTTTGAAGACAAATTTGAATATAGCTAAACAAGAGTTTGATAAACTTAACGAAGCTTTTTCTCTACTCTCAATAGCTCATGATGCTCTCAAAGTTAACTATGATTCTTTGAAAGAAATGCATTTGTCAAGTAACAGTTCTCAAGTTGTTTCACCCAATGCACATTTAACCAATAAATGTCAAGACCTTGAAAAAACTGTCCATTCACTCAAACAAACCATTGAGACCTTACAGCTTGAGAAAACAAATGAATGGATAAGAGCAAATGCAAGACAAGCAGATGTTGAGTTTCTCACAAACAAAATGAAAGATATGAGACCAAATTGTGAAAAACATGAAAGACAGATTTTTGACTTAAACAGTTCTTGTTTTCTCAAAGGAGTTGAAATTGAAACTCTTCAAAAACAAGTTGAAGATTTGAAAGCAAACATTTTGTTCTACCAAGAGAAAATTTACAAAATAGAACAAAATCCTTTCTTAGATTTCACTGCTTATTACAACAAATCAAAGATTGATAAATCAGAACTTCTCCATCTGAAGATGATTTTGAGTCAGATGATGTTGAAAGACCAAAACCAACTCAAATAAACATTGATTATGTTGCTCTTAATGATTCTTACAAGAAAACTCATAACAGATCAATTTATGAGTTAGAAGAAATAGACAACATTTCAGTGAAACAAAATGAGTCTCAACAAAAGTCTTCCAAATCAATTTCTCACAGAGCTTATATTCCAACTACCATATTAGAAAAGGAAATTGAAAACTTAAAACAAAAGGTTGAGTCTCAACAAAAGGTCATTGAACATCTGAAAACTCAAGATTATTTCCCAAAGGTAAGTGAGACCACCCCTACCCATATGATGATTAATCATAATTCTGGTGATTGCTCCACTCCATCCAATGGGAGTGAGAATTCTACAAAAGTATTGCAAGATGATTGCATCTCTTCTAAAGAAATTCAAGATATGTCCACAACAATGCTATCATCATTTTCCAAGATTGAAGAAAAAATTCAAGCTTTGAAGACTAAACGTCTTGCTTCTGTCAAAAAGGTACTTTCTTTTGAAACCCCTGTGATCACACCTACTGACAAAGGTAAAGTGACTTTAGAGCATAAAATTGAGATTCCTGAAAATTTTAAGACTAAAGCAAAAGCATTGGTTGAAAAGATTACTACTAAAACTGGTTCTCAACCAAAAAGTCAATCAAAAATTGAAAAAGGAGTTAAAAAACTTTCTTTCAAAAAGCCTAAAGTTGAATCAAAGAAGGAATTTAAATCTAAGATTGCTCCAACTTCATTTTACTCACCCAAAAGTCAGATTGCACCAACTGTCAACGGAAGGACACCATTAAGGTTCATGTTTCACCTGTTTCTAGAACCTCTGCTCCTAAAACTATCTCTAAAAATAGTCCAATATCCAAGATGTCAAAAACTAGTCAAGTTTTCCTCACAAAAGAAACATCTAAGGGTATAACTATTTATAGGGATCAGTATGGATGGTTCACTGTCAAAACTCCAAAGACACAGAATCCCAAATCTTCAAACAATACCATGATCATTTTTCTAACCAAAAGGACCCATTCAAAAGTGGGTACCAAAAACAACATAATTGTTTTTGTAGGTAATAAAGGTATGTGCTACGTATTTTCATTTTGGAAGATATTCAACACATGATCCTGGAATGAGTTTCTGATCAAAGAAACTATCTCAAATAAGTGCTAATTACCAATATACTAACTTACCTCTGCATGTTGTGTAAAAAATCCTCTATCTCTATAATTTCATTCATTAACTGTCAAACATTGATGCTATGCTTATGTGCAATATGTTTTATGTCATGCAATGTTTGAGGGGGAGAGAAAGGATAATTCATGAAGCAAGGGGGAGGTTGTGTATTTGCACTATTTGATTAGAAACTCATTGTTATTTTAGAAAAACAAAATATAAAAATAGAAAATTTGAAAATTCACAAAAATATTTTTGTTTGTTTTGTTTTGTTTGTTTATTCTAGTTTTTTTTTTAAATTTTGTTATTAGAAAAAGCCCAAAAACAAGTCAAGCCCAATACCAATCAAACCATACCTGACCCAGATAACCAAACCCGATCAAATCAGCCATACCCGACCCATTTTTTTTTCTTTCTCTTTGAGGAGGGAAAGATAATTTTTTTCTTTCTTATCTATTCACATTTACCCGTAATTCTAACTCTCTCACCAAAAATCTTCATAAAAACTTTTTGTTTCTGATCATCAAAAGAAGTTAAGGGTCTTGTTCAAAATCGTTCTGTGATCATTTCTTTTTATAACATAATCAACTTTCAATCACATCAACAGGTACTATCTCGGTTTGAATGTAGATTTCAGTTTTACAGTTTTTCTTGAATTTCTCGATTCTGTTAGTACTTCTGTGTTAACTGTGTGAATTAGAAGCATGTTCAGGATAGGTGTAAATGATTACTACATGTTTAAATGCTTTGTTTGATGTTTTTGAAAATTCAAAAACCCTTCCCACCCTGTTCTTGAAAATAAAGTTGATCAGATTATGTTTAAATGGATTGATGCGTTTTTGTTCAGATATGTTGCATAATGATATTGTTAGTTTGGCTAGGGATGAATGTTATGCCATGTTCAAGTTGCAGTTTGATCCATTGAATGTGAATATTGATGTACGTTTGGCTAACTGAAAAGTGTTTGGCAAAAATATTCTATTTTAGAGTTGTTTGATTCTAAAACGATCTAAATTTAGATCGTTTTGATTTCTAAACGACTTGGAAGTAAAATAAGTTTACCATTCACCTTTATGTTCTTTTCATGTAATTTCTTTGTTAAACCCTTGTGACTGAGACAAAAACGATTTAATTTGGATCGTTCTTGGGTCTGTACGCTGTGTGGTTTGATAATGAGTTTGGAATTCGATTGATGGGTAACTGAATTCTTATGAATTCGGTTCGCTCAAATCTAATACTTTTTAAATGTAAGAAGAAATCATGAATTTGATTTCACTTTATATTTTTTAAGTGTTGGAAAATCTTGAAAAGAGAAGTGAAGTGTTTCTCAAATTTTTTTCCAGAACGATCTAATTTAGATCGTTTCATTTTTCTTTCACTTCAAAAGTTTTTAACAAAATCTAAAACGATCTCTTTTAGATCGTTTTACCTTTTCTTTCCCATACTTAACATTTTTTTTCTCTCTCACATGAGAAACTTAAAACGATATCTTTTAGATCGTTTTACTTTCTTTTTCCATACTTAAAACCTTTTTCTCAAATAAAGGTTTAACACGATCTCTTTCAGATCGTTTTAACTTCAGTTTTCCATACTTCATTATTCTTCCTTTAAATCTTTCAAAACGATCTAAATTGAGATCATTTCATTTTTTAACTAAGATTTACTCAGAACGATCTAAATTTAGATCGTTCAGAATTTTATACTTAGAAATTTTTTTCTTTTCTTTTCTTTCTTTCAACATTTTATTTTTACTTTTATTCTTGTGTGGTGTGACAAACTGTTTTGTATGATCATATAATTGTCATATATTTTGGAATACGAAGAATCGAACGCCTTTGTGTACTTCCTTATTATTCTCAAATATATCATACTTATATGATTATATATTATTTTCAAAGTTATATACATATCAAAGTATATAAGAGCACAAAGAATTGATCGCCTTTGTGAACTTCTTTGTAAACTTATATATGGAAAATATGTATTTAACTATTCTGTGTTTGTTTTCTCATAACAAATGATTTATAAAGGATACGCTGAGTTCATCGCCTTTGTGAACCTTCTTGTATCTTATATAAATTGTCTGTGTGAACCTTGTTTATTTGCTATTCAAATATTATTTTCTGTGTGTGTTAAAAGTTTTTATGTCTTAAAACAGATAATTATAAAAATAATGGATCATCAAGAGGAGGTTAGACATGATGAAGAGATTGCCATTAATGAATCAATAGAAGAAATTCTTACAGCCGGAAATTCTATCAATATGAGAAATAATCGATATCTGAATGATCCTTTCAATGCCCCCGGCTTTCCAATAATTTCAGCAATCTTCCACAATCATCCTCTTACTCATGCTCTAACAGTAGATGTTGATCTGGCTGAATCATATTTATTTGACATGTGGAGAACCATTTCTTCGTACAACCACATGATCCATCTTCATCTAGGACCAAATCAAAAGCCAAATCTCTAGAATTTCGTAGACAAGGCTATTTTCAATTTGAACTTCAGTCTGGAGAGAATACATATGACTTCGAGTTCAATTTAGATGATTTCAGAAGATATTTAAGGCTACCAGAAGCAAACTCAAATGGGAGAAATGATTATGATGAATTTGAATCAAATGATGTGATGTTTGCTGCCTTGATATCACTTGGTTATGATGGTCCTCTGACAAAAACAACTGATTTTAAGCTAAAGAAGTTACCAAGAATTTGGTACTATGTGTTTTCTGTGCTCAGCAACTGTTTACATCCATATACAAGAGGAATAGATAACTTGACCCAGACAATGTTGTACATATTCTATGGGTTTGTTTTCAATCAGCATTATGACATTGCTCAACTTCTTTGGGATCAGCTGATAGTAGCAGTAAATGGAAAAATAACTGCTCCCAAGAAGTATATTCCTTTCATAAGATTTCTCTCAGCAATTGTCCGAAGTATAATCAGGAACAAGAAGCACATTCCAAGACTTCTTGAGACAGGAAAAGTTGTTACCCATCCATTCAAGTTTGTTAGAGACTCTGGTATCCCTAACTATTCTTATTTGATTCCATCATTTTTACTTGATATGGTTCCTGATGCTGATGATGCCAAAAAGGCATATCTGGACTGGATTAGAACAACAATGGGACCGGAAAGCCTCCCGGTTCCTACCCAAGTTGTACATAGGTCGCCAAGTGAGGGGTCTAAGAGGAAAAGAAAAGAGAGTGAGGGTGAATCCAGTTCAGGTAGGCCAAAGAGTAAGAAACAAAGAAGTGAAATGTTTGTGATAAAGTTGAGTAAGAAAGTACATCAACAAAAGAAGAAGGGAAGTTCAAAGAAAAAGAAGCTGAAAAGAAAAACACCGGTTGAACCTTCTTCTCCAACATCTTCTGAGGATACAATTTCTGAGTCTGGGACTCCAAGACCAATTCGATCACCACCTCCTAAAACCTCAAATATCAGAAGATCACCATCACCAAGAACACCTTCACCACAAAGATACTCTTCACCAATACAAACATCTCCACTTCCAGAAATTCTAACACCAGAACCCCCAACAATGCCTCAATCATAAACAATACCAACTCAAATTCCTTCATCAACAATTTCTACACCTGTTTTCCTATCTCCTCCACCGACATACTTTCAAGGCCGCAGGAAGTCCATTCCTGTTAATATCAAAAAGAAAAAATTCAAAAGATCTCGCTTTGAGTATGATCGTTTCTCCTGAGCTGAACAAGAAGATGTGGCTGATTCTGATATTGATTCATCTGATAATGAAGCCAATCAATTTGCTGATGATGTCATGGACATCCCGGAGGAACAAAGTGTAAATGAGGGTGGAGTTGAAAATGTTAGAGAGGATGAGAGGTCCGGGCTAGGTATAAGGCATAAAGAAAACGTTGGCCTTCCATTAGTCCAAACCACATATACTCGCCGGGTTCGACCTAGGATAGAAGACGAGAGCACCCAACTCTTGCACGGTCAAACCTCTACTAGCCATTCGGAAGTCTCTCTACAGACTGACGTCTCATTTCTGCATGGGCAAAATCCACGTACTCCATCCCAGTCTCCTTCAGAGTCTGTGGATGTTGAAGATAAAGAGACATCTGCCCCTCTCTTGACTTTCGATTCTGCACGTCTGTCTAGTACTCCTAGGACACTTACACCGATTGTTATATCATCTGCACATCTAAGTGATGCTGCCGGAACAAACATAGAGAGCTCGGCTTTAGTGCCCTCTCAAGAATTGTTTGGAAGTCCTTCCATCGCTAACGTTATGCCAGCTTTGAACAAAGGCACCCGTGTAGCTGAATTGGCTCAGCGACAGTTTGAACTCTCTCGAGCTCGAGCAGTTGCTGCAGCTATTCGTGCTTTGGGTTTAACGGTAGATCTAAGTGACACCGGTGTTATGTTTGTCCACTTTCCTAAGGATTCTGGTTGTGAAGCCGAATCATCAACTGTTGCTCAAACTCTTGAACCAACAGGAAATCCTGTGACAGTCATGATGTCGTCAGGTCACTCAGTAGAACCACTTGGAACTACTGATGTGTCAGCTTCCATTACTCCTGTTACTTCAATTTCTGAATCTCCAGCTGTTATAACATTATCTCCAATTGTTCGTACTCTTGTGACTCATCTGGTTGAAGGGATTGAACAAGAACAAGAAAGTGTTTTACGTGCTTCCCGATATACTATTACCGGAAAACTTCCAATGACTCAAACCAGTTCTTCACCACGCAGATTGCTTATTGGTGGTGCACTTAGAATTGGCTCATCTGTTGTTACTCCAATCTCTACACCTACTACTCATATTTCAACTGTTCCAACTGTTATTCCTTTGTCATCTCAACCAATCATATCAACACCACCGATTACTCAATCATCTCCAATTTCATCACCATCACTCCCAGAAATTCCAACTTCATCAACTCACCAATCGTTTCCTGATCCTGATTCTTCTGATTCTTCTTCAAGTTCTTCATCTTCATCGGATTCTGATCTTAGTGATACTTATTTGAATGATTATACTGCTAATAGGCTTCATGAAAGTGGTATATCCACTGATACTCTCATACTGGCAGTACTTCGTAGATTAAGATCTGAAGAGCCTAATCTGAATCCAACAAAGCAAGCCATCTGTCAATCAATTCTTTCTTATCAACATTTTCTGGAAACTGATACTGCTCATAAGGCTGAAAATGAAGCAATTCGAAAGAGATTAAGTGAGCTTGAACAACAATGTCGACCGGCCACTATCTTAAGGAGTCGGGATGATCAAAATCTAGATGATCAACCCGAGGGGGAGAATAATGCTCAAGATAGTGGAGAAGGTCATAATACAACACAAGAAGCAAGTGTTCAAGAAGTAACAGAAGGAAATCAAGATCAAAGTCAAAGTGTGGATATTCCTTCATCATCTCAAGCTCATCAAGTTCATAATTCTGATTCAGATGATCTGCATCCACTTGTTAAATATATCTCTCACTACTACTCAACTACATCAAGTTCTGATCAATCTAGTGATCTTGATCCGTTTCAACCAGGGAAGAGGACTGATGATGACAGTGATTCTGATTCGGATGATTCTAATGATGCTCCACCAAGACCTGCTATGTCTCAAGAACAATTTGAGAAAGATATCTTTGAAGAAATTGTCTATGATCTAAGAGATACAAATAATCTTGACACTCCAAGAGAGCTTAGCATGGGCATTAGACATCCAAGAATCACTCGAGACAAAATCTGGCAAATTAATGAAAGATATTTTCATGAGAATTATGCACAAATGCTGAATCTGAATGTCAGACCTGAAGAGTTAGTATGCAGGGCTAGATACATTGAAGAAAGAGCCTTCCCGATTTACTGCTCATCTGAGGAAAGACTCAACATGACCTTGAATAGGTTGAGAGCATTCTTTCTTTTCAGACAGCAAAATCAAAGGGATGCATATTTGGAAATGATGAATGTTGAAAGCACAGTAAGAAGTGAAGAGTGGTATAATCAGTTCCAGAGTCCAATCACAAGAGTGTTGACATTAATTGCTCCTATCAAGTATCAGAATCAAAGACTTGTCCGATTTAGAGTTCAAAGAGCTGATGGTCACATCTATGCTATTCATGAAGAATCTTTTCAATACTTACCAATCTCTGACATCCTTTTTCTCTACAACCAGTATGCTCATTTAATCACAAAGACTCCAGATCAACTCCTTGCTTATGAAGCTCTGAGGAGTCACATTCAGGCTTTAATCAGATATTATGAGTTCAATGATTTCCAGATTGGTCTAGAAAGGAGAACAAGAAGAATTAATCTCACGAGACCAATTCAGAAAGCAGGAGGTTATGAGTTGGATTCTTATCAAATTGGAGATCCAATAGAAGAATTGGATGGATTTGTTTTCATAAACAGTTTCAGAGGAAAAATCTTTGTCCGTGCATCTGATTTTCCCAAGTATTCAGATGGCACTCTGAAATATTGTTTATTCTTCCTCAGAGCCATTCATGATAATCCTGATCCCAGTGAAAATGAAAACATCCAGATTCAAAGAGAAAGACACATAAGAAGGATCCAAGAGACAATTGACATGCGTCAAAGAGTTAGAGATCTTATTGCTGTCAGAACTATTAGACCAAGAGAAGGAATCATTCATACTGAGACAGGTTCATGGGTTCTTTGGAATCCAAGTCATGAACGAGGTCCTCATAATATTCCTCCAGTTAACTTTCAAGATAATATCAGATTGCCTGATGAACGTCCGGAAGGTGCTAACTGGCATTTCATTCCTAAGAGGTATTGGAATGACTCTTGGAATAGTTACAAGAAAAGAGCTTTTTGAAATTCTATGAAAGATAAACCATCTACATCAAAAGCAGCTCAAGATTACAAGAAAAGAAAGAACAAGAAAAGACGAGCTGAGAAAAGAAGGAGGAGGAACAGAAGGAACTGATTATAGACAACCAAGCACTAAGGGGGAGAATGTTAGAAATTCAAAATAGTGCTTAGTTGTATTTCCTTACTTTTGTTATTATGTAAATGTAATATAAGGTTGAGGGGGAGTTTATGTATTTACTTAGAGTATAAATACCCCTCAAGCCTTAACCTTTTGTAACCTTTAGTCACATATTGCAAAATATATTTTCCAAGCTTTCCACACACACATCTCTGTCTCTCTCAATACACACACTAACACACACACATCCACCATTGTTACTCACCTTACTTCCATACTCGAACACGAACGATTCATGTTATATTACATTACTATATTCTGATTCATTTAGCAGTATCTATGTAATTCCATATTGTGTTGTACTTTTCATGACACCTCATGTTTCCGCCAATGGTAGGGTGTTACAGGGTACAATGTTTTACAAAGGCCCAAAATTTTACCTGTTCAACAATATATATGAATAAAACAGGGAAATATATTATAAAATGTTATATCTAGACTATTGGTAATGATTTTTCTCCAATGCTTAAGTACACGCGTTCAAACTTAGCATAACTAGTGTGAATATTTTTAATTACATGTCTTTTCCTTTTGTTTCTATAAATAGTCGGGAGTATTTATTATTAAATTTTTTGATTATTTATCATTATTATCCTTTATTTTGTTTTTCATTTATCATTATTATGATTTTTTTTATCATTTTAAATAAATAAAAATAGTATCATAATCATGGCTTATGTTTTAAAAATTATTAAAATATTAAAATATATATTAATATTGAACAGGATACGACCCTGTGGTAGATTTTAATTAAGTAAATCGTAGATGTATTTATCTATTTTGAAAGAAAAAAAAGTATATGTATTTAAAACAAAAAATAACATTAGATTAAAATATAAAAATGAGAAATGATTAATCTTTTTAACAAAACTTCCTAAAAATCGTCCTAATAATAAGATAATGACTCTTGGAAAGATTTTTAAAAAAAAGTAAAATTCACATATCATATTTATAAAACACATATCATATTTATAATATTTTAAAAAAATTTTAAAATATTTTTAGGTTAATATTTAAAAAGATTAATCATTTTTCTATAAAAGCGAGAGCAAGTATCCGCGCGTTGCGGCGGTAAAATGATAAGGGTGATAGGTCATAAAGTGTGATAGGTCATAGGAGGTTATATGTCATAAAGTATCAAAGTCAAATGCCTTAGTCGTACGGGTTTTACCCTCGGATTTAAAAATTCGTCGAAAGTATATCGAATGACATCTCTAATGAAAGAGCATGAAATTTTAAGAACACCCATATAACTTTTATAATTTATCGATATACGGTTTTTGAAATAAAAGATTTTGAAAAAATTAGAGGAATAAAATTATTTATGGAGGGGAGAGAAAGTTGTATACATTGATATATGGTACATCATGCATTAATATGTGTATATTGTTGAAATTGAATGTTGAAAGTTGAAAGGTGAATTTGCTTTAATCACGGAAAGACCAACGTACTTTCTTATTTGTACACGGTCATTATACTTTTTTATTGATGAGGCTTACCCACAAACTTTTTTTTCTTGTACACGGTTGACCTATAGTTGGCCGGTTTACCGGTTATAGTCGGTTAACGAAGTTGGCATGGATTCACAACGACAGATTTAATCTCTGGATGACTAATGTACTTTTCTTTTTGTACATGGTTGGCCATTGAACTTTTTTAATTGATGTGTATTACCAAGAAACTTTTAAAATCTATACATGGTTGACCAAAATCTTCAAAATTGCTTCTTTTTCATACTCAAATCTTCAAAACGGTCTCTCTCTATAAAAAGAAAACTCAGAAATTTTAATAAAAAAAGAGATTTTTTTAAACGAATAGTTGACTAATTCGGCATTTACATTATCAATTTCAAACTCACAAGCCAGATAAAGAATTATCTTATACACTCACCTTTGTTAGCCTGTAAGAATTTAAACATTTCGCCGGAAAACTCAAAATCGACATTTTCTCTCTCGTTTATTCGAACTGAAACTCGAAATTTGTACCAAAACACTCGAAATTAAAATCCAGACAAACCCTAACCAACGAAAATACGAATTACAATTTTCCAGTGACTGAGCGGTTAGTGGTTGTTATTTTTGTCAGAAAAATCTTTTTTTTATTATTAAATATATGGGTTTTCTTTTTAAAGAAAGAACCAATTTTGAAGATTTGAGTATGAGAGAGAACTATCTTTGTATATTTGGGTCAACTATGTTCAAATTTTAAGAGTTTGTTGGTAATACACAACAATAAAAAAAAGTTCAATGGGCAACCATGTACAAAAGGAAAAGTACATTAATCATTCAGAGATTAAATCTGTCGTTGTGAATCCATGTCATCTTCGTTAACCGACTATAACCGGTAAACCGGTCAACTATGGGTCAACCGTGTACAAAAAAAAAATTTGTGGGTAAACCTCATCAATAAAAAAGCATAATGTGCAACCGTATACAAATGGGAAAGTACGTTGGTCTTCCCGTTATTAATCCCTTATATATATTAATGACTACCACAACTAAGAGAAAAAAATAATTTTAACTATTGATCTAAACTATTGAAATTCATAATTAAAACAATCTTAACCCTTAAAATTAAAAGTTAACTTAGTTATTTTGTATATGGTAACCATTTAAATACTATTTAATCTACACTTTTTGAATCATAGATACTATATACAAATAAGTTACTTACCTACGTACAATTAGCAAATTTTTATTTTTATATTTTTATATAGAACGACACGTAAAAATTACCAATGGATTAAAAATATTTTGAAGTTCAACATTTTAGAGTGAGTCGAGCACTTTAAAATATTGCAAACAACCTTAATGTGTGGTATGTATGGTGAACATTTGAGTTTCATGCTAACTGAGAGATTATATGTATTATACGAGTGGTGTACCCTTACAATGCAGCTGTGGTGGTAGCGATGGGTGGTGGTGACGGTAACGTGTGGTTATTAATGTAAAAGTAATTGATGTAAAAAGAGGTAGTGTATTTATTTTAAGGATTAAAGTAAAAGAATGTTTTAGGTAGATGTAGTATGTTAGTTGAGAATATGTCAAAATTTAAGGGTATTTTAAGTATTTTAAAGATAGAAATTTAAAAAAAAAAAAGAGAAGTATTAGTTTGCTTTATAAAAGATTTTATTTACAAACTCAAATACGATTATTGGTTAACACAAAAGTTATTTGTCAACAATCCATAGTATGTGTTTCAGTTTAAATTACAACATAATTTAATGTGTAACGAATATATTTACAACCTAAAATCGTACACCCGTAATGCGTAAGATGGTGAATGGTTTATCAAAATATTTTAATTTAAGCTTAAATCAAATATTAAAAATATACTTAATGAACTTTTATCCATGAAAAGGGTGAAAGTGACAACAATCGACTTCACCGGTTGTCGTTTTTAAAAGTTCTAAGTGTAAATAACTTCACCGACCCTTTCTTTTAGTTTTTTATATATTTTAATGATGAGGTTGATTGTAATAGGTTTTTGGATGATGATAAGTTAGTAGAAAATAACATCACTAAGATAAATGAGCAAGTATGTATTTAGAAGTATTATATATTTATTTGAAAATCTAGAACTTTTGATTTCAGGAATCTTATGTTTGGGTGTTTAACGTTTTATGTTTTCCGTCACTAATAAAAGTAGGATATGTGTACTTTTGTTATTATTACATACTAGCATGGTGTCCGCGACGTTGGTAACTGGTGTCGGCGGCGACTAATAGTGGGGACAACAAGTAATGTAGGCTATTGATGTAATTAATATAGTTGTTAGTAAAGTTATTTTAAAAGTTGAAGGACTGACGGTGTAATTTATTTCATTAAAGGTATTTTAAGTATATTAGTGGAGATAATTAAATTAACGAATAAATAGAGGATGATTTAGAATAAGAGTAATGGGTATTATTGTCATATTGTATAGAGTAATTTCAACACTTCCATTAATAAAAGAGACTATTCTTTTTATATCTAGGTATAGATATAAATATAGATAGAATTTAACATGTTTCGTGTATATTTAACTGTGTGTGTGTGTGTGTGTGTGTGTGTGTGTGTGTGTGTGTGTGTGTTGGAGACTCTTATTTTGAGAACCAACTTTTTTGTAAGAACCGTGAGAAATCCTAAATTTCATATTGAATCACATGTTTCTTTTTTTCATTCACATGTGAAACATTATAAAAATATATGTTGTAGAAGAATTTTTTTTTCAAAACCTCTTATATAGCCGTTTGTCACATGTGAACAAATAACGTGAATAAATTCATTCACAAGCTCACAAAAGGCTACTTTGAAGGTTTCTTAAAAAAGTTTCTTTTACAACATAAATTTTTATAGCATTTCACATGTGAATAAACAAAAAATTCATGTGAACAAGTATATTATTTATGAGTTCTCATGCTTAAAAAAACAGTTCTCAAAATAAGGAAAATATATATATATATAGGGGTGGGTTATTTGTAGTACATGTACTTTTTATACTACATGTGTAAGTTAACTTACACACTTCTTCTGCCTTCTTCCTTTCATCTCATACCACAACCATGATTATCTCCGGCCACCACCATGATCATCTCCGACCACCACCATGATTATCCGGCGACGACGAGCATCTCCGGCGAGACTTACACATGTGTAAGTTAACTTTCCGGCGAGAATCAGGTTCGTTTTCGGGTGGATACGGTACGGCCCAGAGGCCCTTATCCCTTCTAAGCTGACCGTCAAGGGACGCATATGGGAATCGTATGGATTTGATGGGCGGCGATCCAAGAGATGGTGACGATTTGCTACGGTACGGGTAAAGCCCTTGCTGCCCGGCGTCGGCGCCGTGGTTGGGGTGGTCGGAGATGATGATGGCTGGTGGTGGTTATCTCGCGAAGGAAAAAACCTAGAAATTTTAAACCCTCAAATGCTAAAAAAGTTGTACTTACACATGTGTAAGTGTAACACCCGTCGTTTTAAAACCTGGATTTCAAAAAACTTTTGCCAAACGGCGTTTAAAACGTAGCGGAAAGGATCACTTTAAAACTTCCCCATCCGTAACCGGATGGTACCTTTATAAAATGGTGTTACTAACGTGCATCATCAAAACAATATAAATGAAATCCAAGTCTTGGCACAAACATAAATGCCATTCATTATTACATGTAACATAAACGTAAATAAAATGTAGCCGAAACATAGGCTATGGGAAGTCTAAGTATTCAACAATCTATGTTAATCTTCTTTATTGCATCTACCCATCTCACCGAGCTAATCCCTTCCTAGCTCAAACATGCTTATCCTGAAGGACACAACATTTTCATAAAAGCAAGTGTTAGCTAATAAATTAGCTAAGTAAGATACACACATTTATAAAGCGTTCTTCTTTTTACTTTCATAAAACTTCGTCATATTTTCCTTATCAAAACATAAACACATTACATATTATCCACAACAATAATAAAACAACCCATACTTCCCTTTCCCACATTGCATCACATTTCTTATCATATTAACATATACTTGTAACACATACGTATCATTATATCATATCAACATATACTTACAAGGCAATCGTATCATCATATCATACCATCATATACTTACAACTTAATCAACATCTCATATCTTGTCATAACACACATAAACATATCCCACGTATACATATTAGCACATGTAGAGTATTTACTCCTAGTTGTGTCTATCAACGATACATCATACCTATCACACGTCTCAACACATCTAATTAAATCCCACATCACATTGTAATCCCATATCTTAAATTACATGTACATCTTTCTCACATATTCATATATTTATCTTAGTCAACTTATTCTCACGTCTTACATCTTTACATATTACATCATGTTACATATTACGCACTAGCTTTACAACTAGCACGATTTCCCACGTCTTACGCACTAGCATTACATCTAGCACGATTTCCCACGTCTTACGCACAAGAATTACATCTAGCACGGTATCCCACGTCTTACGCACTAGCTTTACAACTAGCACGGGTTAAGCTTAACACTTCCCACGTCAATCTCACGTATTTAGCTATAGCATTTCCCACGTATTTATGTCTTTCTTAATTTTACGCACTAACACTAAGGCTAGAACGATTTCCCACATTTCACACTTTACTATAACATTAGGTATATTCATTACCTAATTAATCACACATACACTTTAATGTTTAATCCCACTAACGTGCACATCTCATAACATTTCTTACGTGTATCTAGAGAACTAGACATTTTATACTTAAGTCTCACATATAAGCCCTCACATATCAATATCAAGGCATATCAATGACATTATCAACATCACAACACATATCTTAAGCATATCATAGCAACATCATTATAAGCATCATACTTCATATGCACATATATATACTTCTACTTTAAACGTTATCATAACAACATAGGTCATTTCATCATACATACATTCCCATATATATAACCTCCCGCATAACACGGAAAACCCAACACATATAAGATAATCCGATTAAGAGGTTAATTATAGAAAACTACATTTTGTTGTGCCTCCAGCATGAGAAAAGTCATGTATCTTACCTTACACGGGACCACGACAACTTAAAGTAAGCTTACGGTGCTTAATACGGACTCCCGGAAACCTAGAACGAATAATTAGCGAGCTAAGCATTAAACAATGATTTTCAACACAAATAGGCTAGGTGTGCCGCACCCCTAACCATGATGCGCCGCACCAACTAAAAGAAAGTTAGGAGGAACATAAAGGTGTGTCGCACCCTATAACGCACCCTCTATCGCACCCCTTTTCGGTATCAATGAGTACGCCACACCTATTGTGTGCCGCACCTACTGATGACACTATCAAATGACCCCTCAAAACACTAAGTGTGCCGCACCCTCTTTAGAGGGGTGTCGCACCTACTGGACGAACCAGCACTCTTGCTTTGTTTCTCCTTAATCTCCTTCCAAACGGATCCGAAACCTCCACCATGACTTATACCCATTAAATTAACATTAATTAGGTCACAATTAAGCCTTTGAAAACATCAATTAATCCTTGAATCAATTGTAAACATGAATCCCCTTTTTGATCATCAAAACGACTCGAAACCGCAACGTTTGGTTCAAAAACACAATTGAACACACATGGATCTAATTGAACACCTGGGATTCACTCATACATATATAAACATCATAAATCAACATTAAAGTTAGCATCTTGACGTAGTTAACCAACTCAATTAATGATTTTACTCACGAAAACGTCGTTTTTAACCGAAAACATCCACTTCCAACAACCCCACCCTCATGGTCGAATCTACAGGAACAAAACCTACTTTAAGATTTTATCAACAATCAATTGATGATATAATACCTGTAGGAAAGATTAACAGATCCAAAACTAGAAGAAACCACCACCGAATCACCCCGAAATTGCTCTAAACTTGAAGGAAGCTCTTAGGGTTTTGTGTGTGAAAGTTTCTAGGGTTAATAATCTGATTATATGGCATTAGGGTCGTGATATATCCCCTATATTTGCTGGAACATCTTTCTAAATCTTACATATAGGCCCTTGCACTTTCTTATAGCTCATTTTGTCACTTAACTATTCGTTTAACGCATTCGAAAACACTTTAAGACACTTCTATCGTATCAGGAACACTAATTTACTTTATTAATCATTATCAACTTTAATTGCATTACTTTAAATCACTTTAACACATATCTCACATTAATCATTTAATTCACATACGCACATACAAAATACATAGTCACTAACGGTCGCTACCGACGAGTTAACGGTCAACGTCAAAAAGTTTTGGGATGTTACAGTAAGTCTCGCCGGAGATGGTCGCCGCGCCGTCGCAAGAGGATCATGGTAGTGGTCGGAGATGATCATGGTGGTGGTGGTGGTCGGAGATGGAAGGAAGAAAGAATAAGAAGTGTGTAAGTTAACTTACACATGTACTATAAAAAGTAAATGTACTATAAATGGAAGGAAGAAGGAAGAAGAAGTGTGTAAGTTAACTTACACATGTACTACAAATAACTTTCATATATATATATGGGGGAAAGAATATGGGTTGTTATGCACCCAACTTGGGTGAACCCCCCCCCCCCCCCCCCCACATACCAATATTTTAGTATTTTAAATAAATGTTTAGCCCCCATGATTTTTAATATTTAAAAAAGTTTCTTTTACAACATACTTTTTTATATCATTTCACATGTGAATGGACCAAAAAAAACATGTAATCCAATACATAATTTGAGATATCTTATGGTTTTTTAAAAAAAATGGTTATCAAAATAAGGAAAGTTATATATATATATATATATATATATACACTACATAATAAACCCGGGTTTAACCCGGGCGGCTTAATTAAAAATTTAAAACGAACAAATGTATAGACTTATGTGTGTAATTTAGGAGAGTTTTATGTATGTCTGGTTCAACCCTATTTGCTTCTTTGGTTTGCTGGGAGGGGGTTTAGGGGAGTTCTTACACATACTGCTCGTAATTGTTGGATTCCTGCTTTGTTGTATGCACATGGACATGTTTAATAGGTTTAAATGCCCTTTTTACTATATATTGTCCATTTTGCGCTAAAGTGTGTAATGTGGTGTCTGCTATTCTTCTCTAATTGTAATGTAGTTAGACGATATTTGACCGACATGTATTAAAATTTTTACACTCTCTATCTTTTGCCTCTTTTTGGTGAGAAATCATTTTGGAAGCAACCTCTGTACCTTCATGTAGGGGTAATGTTGTCTACATTCTACCTCCCTCAAACTTAGCTTTTGCCGGATTGGGTATCGTTGTTGTTGTCAATATATTACGAGTATACTTTTTGATATGGAGATAACAATATACTTATAAAGATGAAAATTAATATATAAACTGATTAGGGTGATGAAAAAGTAAAAAGTAACTAACATAAATTAATGGTAGATATAAAATTAAAATTAAAGAACTTAAGAAAAATAATTTGTAGAAAATAAAGAGCTTAAAGAGTTTTTAAAAATAAAGAAAAACAATTATGACATCATATATTTTTAAAAAATATCTTTAAAAAAATGTTGGAATAACACATAGGAAAAAGCTTTTAGAAATAATTTTATTTTATTTATAATATATATATATATATATAGTTGTAGATATTGTCATCGATATAGATAGATAGACTAACTTAACACGCAATTATCCCTGGCACTCTTCCTATTTCTATTTCGACTCATGTCCGAATTTCCACCATAATATATTCTCCCCCAAAACTTCCTCATTTCCCTCTTATTATTATTATTCTTAGTATTATATACTATCATTTTTGAGGTAACACAACAATAACTTATTTATTTCTATTCCTGTTTCTCTTCATTTTGTTCATAAATTTTTTGTATGTTATAATTTCATTCAAACACTTGTTGTGTTTCTCTTTGGCCGGAGGAGGTTTGACTGTTTACATATCACCTTCCCGTGTATCGATTATGTCGGGATTGGGTACAGTTGATATTTTAGTACTCACTTGTGTTTCATAGGTTTTTAATACTTGTATAGTAAATAAATGATCCGTTGCGTGTTAGATCTGCCTTAATAACTGCTTATAACAAGTAGTAACTATAATTTGATAATTTCCTTTAGGTCCATTTTTATAGTTTAACTTTTATAGATGGATTTATCTTAATTATGTACCTTAGATAGTCATCTATTTGTGTGTGTAGGAATTTGGGTTAGTGGAGGACCGGATTAGCCTTTTAAGTCGTATATGTTTACTTTCACTTTAAATGATTTCGACTCTATGAATTGCCTTAGAACATCACAAAATCCGTACCCCGAATAAGATAATAGATTAAAATCTAGTTCAAGAAAACAGAATTTCGAGCCTAAAGAGTATGTTGTTAATTTTCATGCGTGATTTGAGAGACCTTAGACATGCATATTGACTATAAGGTTCCACTTTCTGGACCCCAGCTAACTCCTTGATCCCTTGCAGTTGTAAGTGAAATCGAGGGTGCGCACTCCGACCACACCAACTTGGAGTCAAGCTTAACCTGAGATCCCCTAGTCCCAAGTAGATCATGATAAAAAAAAAATGACTGAAGACACTAAAATCGCTAATAGTATGATAGGAAAATAATTTTAGTTATCCAATTTATACTGATAAGTTTTGAATTCATAGAACTATGTACAAGTAAAGAAGTTGATTTAAAAATCAAAGTATATGCGGAAATTTTTGTAGTGTCACAGAAAAGGTAGTTATTGGTTTGGATTTGGAGGTTAATTTTTCCAAGTTCAATATTAAGCACCCTTCAAATTGAATTCAACTTGGCCGGCTGGGGGAAGATGTCTTGATGGGCTCATAAGAGAACCGGGGTTAATCGTCACTTGGTAAACATCTAACGATGACTATGAAAAAAGTCAGCGCAACCCAACCATCAAGGGTATACTGCTTACGAATACTGTTTGTTTCAGAAACCAAATTTGGCGGTGTGGAAATTATTTCAAGTCATTCATTACCAACCTTTCTTGGGTTGATTTTAGTTGCTGTAATTATATGTGATCAGTAATACTATGTTAAATTTAACTATGTTATCTTTTTGTATCTCATGTTTTTACATCATATAAGTTGTTTGTTTCAGAAACTAAACTTGGCGGTATGGAAATAATTTCAAGTCATTCATTACCAAGCTGTCGATTTGTGACTTCAAGGCAGCAGATTCATGAGAAAAGTGTAGGATCACATCCATCAAATTTCTCAAGAAGAAGAAAATTTGAATCTGTTTGTGGTTTAGTTAGATCAGACGTATGGGCTTTGCATAATACTTTGTCAGCTAGCTTTCATCTGAGCAGTTATAAAAGTAGTCATAAGTCTATACCAGTACGTGCTGTTAAAGGCGTTGAAGGTGTAATTGATGCAGAAGACAGCCTTGAAAATGTAACAAGAAGAAGAGAGTCGATCCCCAAAGTTTTAATACCAGGATTACCTGATGATTCAAAAGGTGATATTAATGCTCGAATTAGTAGTGCTCAGCAGGAATGGAAGCCCAAATTCAATATCCATTTTGAAAGATCAGGCCCAAGAAAGGTTGGCACACCCCAAGTGCTTTTTCTTCCTGGATTTGGTGTTGGATCCTTTCATTATGAAAAGCAGTTAAAGGATCTTGGTCGGGATTATGGAGTATGGGCAATGGATTTTCTTGGTCAGGGTATGTCATTGCCAAGTGAGGATCCTACCTATCGGCAATGGAATGATGATGAATTACAAGTTGATGATCATTTGTGGGGTTTCGGAGATAAAACTGAACCGTGGGCAGCGGACCTCGTTTATTCTATCGACTTGTGGCAGGAACAAGTGCAGTATTTTATTGAAGAGGTATGCATCAGAAATAAACATAAATATTCGTCACTTTAGTAACATGTTGATTATTTTCATATAAAACTAATGACATTTGACAATATGACATTACCGGTACAGTTGTATGATCACGCCAAATAATGAAGTTTGATAAAGTCCAAAATGTGTTAATGTGTTACAGGTCATCAAGGAACCAGTTTACATTGTGGGAAATTCACTTGGGGGATATGTTGCACTTTACTTTGCTGCATGTAACCCTCATTTAGTGAAAGGCGTGACGCTACTGAATGCAACGCCGTTTTGGGGATTCTTCCCAAACCCTGTAAGAAACCCGCAATTGTCACAAATGTTTCCTTCAGTTGGGACATTTCCTCTTCCTCCGCGTGTCAGAAAAATCATGGAAATTGTGTAAGCTATTATGCTTTATGATCAGTTAAGGTCCTAAGTATCTTAAATTCTTAATGTTCTAGCTTGATAGCTTATTAATCAATTTTTTTGGGTTTTATGTATATAGTTGGGAGAAGATAAAGGATCCCAGAACCATTAACGAGATACTGAAACAAGTTTATGCAGATCATTCTACAAATGTAGATAAAGTCTTTTCTCGTATACTTGAAGTAACAGAACACCCAGCAGCTCTTGCATCTTTTGCGTCAATAATGTTGGCTCCTCAAGGGAACCTATCTTTTGGAGAGGCTTTATCTAGGTGATTATTACTACTACAGTGCCGGTTTCATAACAGTTTAAAAAATCTTTTATTTTGGGGTTTCCGTTGTAACAACATTTCCCTCCTTGTCGGGGGCCTTCTATTAACGGTGTGAATTATATTTGTCTTTTTTTTTGGCTATTGTAGATGTAAAACAAGTGAAGTACCCATATGCCTCATGTATGGAAAAGAAGATCCTTGGGTGAGACCTGTTTGGGGTCTACAGGTGAAGAGCCAGTTGCCTGAAGCTCCTTATTATCAGATAAGCCCTGCGGGTCATTGCCCTCATGATGAAGTTCCGGAGGTATGTAACTTTTATGTTTCATCAGCTTAATATTATGTTGATCTTTTTCCCTAGAAGAACAGTTTGTTGGCATTTAGCAGTTTTATATAGTATCTGTGTAACTAAGTTATGCTTATAGTTTGTGGGTTTACTCATATCGGCGTGCTTCAACATAATGTGATTATAAGGACCCTTCTGGTTAGTGGTTACCAAAGGCATTGATTCGGGTAAATGGGTAATCAAAAGGAATCCTTGTTCAAGCCACCTGGGGAAAGTTGATGTACGCCTAACCGGTATATCTGTGACCATAGCATAGACTTTTTGTTTTGGCCATCCCAAGATGTTTACCCAGTGAATTTCGAACCCTGATCTCTTAGGATGCCTTATCACTAGGCCACGGAAAGCATTTATTCGTTTCTATTCTTTCATTATATGGCGGGACCAAACATAGTTGGTTTTTTTATATGTCCTGGGTGGCTGATGTATATAAGACCCGAAAATAGCAACACAAAGAAACTGATAAGAATAAAACAGGAAACAAAGAAAGAATGAGACAAGATGATCTGGATTAATGCCCCAGTGGCCCTAAGTTCCTAAGAACAGTTGATAATAATCTCCACACCAAGAACCGTGGCCTATGGCCTTATTAGTCTCTAATAATAATAATAATCTCTTACACAGGAGGAAAAAGACCAAAGAAAATAGGTTAATGAAAAAGTTCAAATGTTTCAGTTTTGGTTGTACTATATCTCAAACAAAGTCAAATGGCTTAGTATAAGATAATTAGCTTGAAAGGGAACATGTTAAATGGTCAAACTCGTTGAAAGTATCCTTAAACCCAATTTTTGATGCATACAATCTCCGAAATAGTTTTATTGTCTTAAAATGGATTGCCCTGTGCTTTTTGACCATCCACCCTTACTCTTGTCTAATCTTTCGTAATCCTTCTTTATTATGCAGGTAGTAAATTATCTACTACGGGGGTGGATAAAAAACTTGGAGTCACAAGGTTTTGTAGCATTGCCATTGCTGGATGATGAAAGTGGCCGGTTTGATGTTGCAAAGGATTTGGAATACATGAGAGACGGAACAAAAAAATCGGTAAGGGTACAGTTTTATGGATCAGAATCGTCAATCTGGAGCAGGTTTACTTCTTTTTTCAACACTCATTTACAAGATCTCACCATTAAGTTCAGATGATGGAGCTTTGTTGAGAACATATGCATATTGTGTAAAAATGTAAAATACTCGAGTGTAGTAGCATAAATATTTCAGATGTAAATAAAAGAAATCAATTATTTGTAGCTTGGTTGGAGATTGTATAACAAGATTGTTATTCAACACAAACACACAAGCAGGTGCACACAAACAGGTGGGTGCAAAACTCAGGTCGAAACTTTAATGCCAAAAACACCGTACTGTGCCATCCCACACGGCCACACAGGTAGAATCATCTGGGTCGAAACATTACATTATTTCTTACTTCCATTAAAACTTAAAATGACATTGCTATGTGTAATTATAGACTACAGTCACTACTAGTCCAAAATTTCAGTCGAGTCTGGAATTGAATCAGTTTGAGAACGGTACCATGCCAAAGGCAGAGCAGTGCTATGTGGTGCGGCATTCGGTACAAATTTTCTCTAATATTTTGACTGGTAAACTATATCGAGAAACTTATTGATTAAGTGGGTTGTAATGTATGAAATTATGCCTTTACAAAATTTCCAATAATTAAACCATCTAAAAATATGACTGCCTATCACACGCTCTAATCGGATAAGTCCAAACAAACGGAGGACCTGCTACCTATCCAAAGAAATATCAGCGTCGTCAATCGTCTGACACCCTTCGATGCTATTTATCAACGTTCTTGTTGGTTATTATCTAACAAGGCTCCAATGTGCTGCAGTTAGACCGCATATATCTAAATGA
Source organism: Erigeron canadensis (assembly GCF_010389155.1). Taxonomy (NCBI): domain Eukaryota; kingdom Viridiplantae; phylum Streptophyta; class Magnoliopsida; order Asterales; family Asteraceae; genus Erigeron; species Erigeron canadensis. The sequence goes on from NC_057769.1 coordinate 21,453,240, forward strand.
AAAAGACGTGTCTTAGACTATCCGGAGCAAGACTTCTTTTTAAAGCCCCTCCTAAGGTATCTCGCGACACATGGCAGTCCAGTTATAAGGGGCTTTATCTCAATTATATATATTAATGGTTACCACAACTAAGAGAAAAAAATAATTTTAACTATTGATCTAAACCATTGAAATTCATAATCAAAACAATCTTAACCCTTAAAATTAAAAGTCAACTTTCTTATTTTATATATGGTAACCATTTAAATACTATTTTAATCTACACTTTTTTGAATCATGTATACTATATACAAATAAGTTACTTACCTACGTACAATTAGCAAATTCTTATGTTTTATATTTTTATATAGAACGACACGTACAAATTACCAATGGATTGAAAATATTTTGAAGTTCAACATTTTAGAGTGAATCGAGCACTTTAAAATATTGCAAACAACCTTAATGTCTGATATGTATGGTGAACATTTGAGTTTCATGCTAACCGATAGATTATAAGTATTATACGAGTGGGGTACCCTTATAATGCAGCGGTGGTGGTAGCGATGGGTGGTGGTGATGGTAACGTGTGGTTACTAATGTAAAAGTAATTGATATAAAATGAGGTAGTGTATTTATTTTAAGGATTAAAGTAAAAGAATGTATACTGTAAATAAATTTCATTAAGAATACTATAGATCTATACCCGGTCGGTGACAGGGTCAACCCACCAACCCATATGACCTGAAGTCAACCCGCCACTATCAATCCATCAAGTCATATGACTTGAAATCAATTCACCTATCCATTTAACCCGTTAATTTTTTTAGGTTGGTAGTTGAGTTTGGGTTTACGCCTTTACGGATTGACATATTTAGATTGAGATTTCAAACTCAATATTGATATCAGGTCAGGTTTGTGTTCGATATTATCAATCTGTCAATCCCAATTAATTATTTTATAACTATACTTATATTTGTTTTAGTTACTATTTTAAATAAAGTTATTTTCCCGTGCATAGAAATTTTAAAGTTGACAGTTGGTGAAGTCAACCATCGTCACCCTCACCCGTTTTTCCTGAGTAAAAGTTTATAAGCATCATTTTTAAATCTAAGTTTAAGTCTTTTGACAAATATTCACCAATTTACGCATTTCAAGATCCCAATGTACAATTAGTGCTCGGGTAACAAAAGAAACCAATATATGTATCACACATTGAAACTCGACCGAACCAGAAATTCGTCCTAAAATCGTCATAGATTTTTAACCCGCCAACCTAATTTTCTTGGATTGGGTCCGAGTTGGGATCTTAGTTTTTTAAGTCGACCTGTAAACCTGAACATTTAAATTTAATTTACTTATTAATTAACGTTGACCTATATGACCCAAATCCAACTCATTTAACCTACAACCCCGCCAATGCACTTTACCCAAAAACAACTTAATTGACCTACCAATCCGTCAACCCACTTGACCAAAAAATCAACTCATTTGACCTAAAACAAACCCATTTGATCTGTCAACCCACATGACCCAAAAAAACAAACTCATTGTAACAAACCCAAAAAAACAATGGTTTAGATCAAAACATTGTTTACTTTTTTCTCTTTGTAGTGGTAGCCATATATATATATATATATATAATTTGAGATATCCCATGGTTCTTACCAAAAAATGGTTATCAAAATAAGGAAAATTATATATATATATATATATATGTTGTTTCTAACCTGGTCAACGACCGGGTATAGATCTAGTTTTTGTTGGAGCAAGGCTTTAAAAAAGAAAGCCCTCTTTGTGGGTCAAACTAGTGGTGATTGTGTGAATGAGCAGAAACAGAAGGAAGGTCCTCTTCACTCCCTTTTTCACCCGTCCCATTCTTCAAGCCCCACCCTCTTTCTCTCTCCAGAGCGCCTCTCGATGTAATGTTCCGGGCGTTCCAAAACCAAAAAAATGAAAAATGGCGCCTTGCTCCGGAGAGCTTTACGTTGATGGCCTGAATAGATAAAACTTGATGGTCGCATATATCTACTCCTTGTTGGAGTTTATATTTGACTTCTAAATTTATTTTAATATGGTTAATTTGTCAAATTTTCTATCTGGGGAGTTAGAACTGCACCTCTTGCCATTAGGGTTACAGCGGTTAAAGAGTTTTCCACTTTGTTATTTCTTCCTAAGGGGTCATTGATTCAAATCTTGTCACATGCAAATGTGGTAAGAGGTCCTTAGCAATGTTATACCCATCTACACATGAGAGCAAACCCTTTAGGCCATTGCCAAGATTAGAACCCGACATGGGCGCATGCGTTAAACATTTATCCGGCCTTGTTTTTTTTTAAAAAAAAAGACTGCACCTCTTGTCTGTCAATTGTGATAGTGAGTTTACACTCCATAAATTACTAAATTTTAAAATATCAATGCCTCAAAAGTTAAATAATAATCTTAAGTATCCTCATTTCTTATTATTTGTTTTCTGTATTATTATTATTATATCGACATGAACCATAATCATAGAGAGAAGTAATACTTTTGTCAACCTCGAACTTGTTAACATCAGTTTCAACTCAAATTCTTGAAACCATCAAACAACAATTTGGCCGACCATAATCACCATCGTACAAAAAATGTTTGTTTAGTTTTTGCTATTTCTGCTCTATCACATAGTACACAATCGATGACAACGTTATGTTTGTTTCAAACAAACAATTTCCTTAATACTTGTAGAAAAAACATGAATTCTTCATTTTAAAGAAGAGCAATTGTTGTTAAGTCCTAATGTATTATTTAGATTTTTTTCTTAGGGGTAAAAGGATATATACGGTTTCAATTTTTATACCAATAGCAAATTTGAGAGTCCATCACAAGTAATCCGGCTGAATACCACATTTTTAATTTCTACTTGTGACATGCCATATAAATATAAACTGGCTATTACGCAAACTATGTAAACAAGGCATACTACTTGCTACAAACTAGGAACAAGTTGGTCTAGATCGAAGATGAAGATTGGAGATAAAAAAAACCAAGTTGAGTGTGAAAGTCAGTTTTGGGTTAAATTTAGCTTAAATGAACAAACTTGGCACTTAGTAGAACTTAATAAGTGTTCTAAGCTGTGTCATTCATTCTGGATAATTAATCAACATTGGGATAAATTCAACATGTAGGCAAGACGTAAGGTATACATGCAGATCCTTAAGTTTGGTGGTTGTCATATTTTATGAGTTATCATCTCTCTTATTGTATTCAGTTTTACTGTATTGTTATGTTTCTTTATCATGAATGTAATGTAGACATTTATATTTTTCGAATGGAAATTTTAATTAGTTGCTATTGTTTTACTAAATTATTGTATATATGTATATGTATGTTAACTCCGTTTATAGTTTATTTTTTTTCTATAATTGTATTGATAAAAATCGGTTTTTTTATGCACATTATAAAAAAAATGGGTATGTATTTTATCAATATATTTGTGGTTTAAATATGTAAAAGTTATTTTATTGTGTAGTTGGTAGTATGGAATGCCTAAATATGGTGGTAAATAATTTATTTTATTTTCAGGTGCTTGACCAAGTTCAGATTAATTACATGACAATGAGATACGAAGGAAGAATGCTATCATTAAGAGTGATGACGTACCCAACTAGACCATCAGTACTCAGGAAGACGCATAGACGCAGACTACACGCAGGCTACTATACGCAGACTGCACAGAGCCTTAGCTGAAAGGATAAGCACGAATAAAGGTTGTCATATCACTTCCTAAATTAGAGGAAATCTCCACCAGCAATAAAAGATTCGTTCTCATCCTATTTCCTCTCTTCCAAGTCATATTTGCACTATAAAAGGAGAAGAAAAAAAGGAGAGAGCTTCTTGATCATTATGACAGGAAAAACCCTAAATACCAAAAACCCTAAATGATCATCATCATGATCATCATGGGAAAAACCCCAAAATAATCTAAAACACATATCGATCGGCGTACAAGGGAGAAAAACTGTATTCAAACACCCCTCTATTCACATAACCTAATCGGATGTACAAACAAAGAGGATATACTCATGTTTGACGAGTGTTGTGGAATGCAGGAAGATTGAGCGACAATGTGCAAGGGAAAATTAGTGGAAGGGGGTTATGACGGAATTACATGCACTGAAGTTAGGGGGAGAGGAGTCATGCTTCCCAAAATTTTATCTCTCTCAAATCCCACCAATCAAATATCTTCAACTCAATTTTCCTTTTCAACCCTCCCAACCATCCCTTCCAACCATTTTTAATGGCATTCATGACCTTCTCAACCCTCCCAAAAAATTTTTTTTTCATTTAATTTAATCAAACTTTTTCTTTTTTAATAAAAACTTAAAATATTTCATTAAAATTAAACTAAACATTACATAAACATTAATTAAAAAGTACATAACAACATAATGAAAAAGATGAGGAAAAAGAATCTATTTTTTAGTAATGTGGTATTTTTGTTTGGTGATTTTTTTGGTTAAAATGAAGTGTATATATAGATAAAGAGGTAGGGAATTTTTTTTTTTTTTAAATGATGTTAACGGTCAAAAAAGCCAGCTGGTCCCCACCTCGCACGCTCCCCCCAACGTTCGGATTTCTCCAACCCTCGCAGGGCTTTAAGCCCGCCAGCCTTCATGCCGGCTTCATGCCATTTTGTTGACGTCGGTGTTCCCTCGGTGGCATGGCCATGCCGTTTGGATGCCGTCCTCCACTCCTCTCCCCCTTAGAGTTAAACAATATCATATCCAATGCGAACACCCTGATATATTAACAAATAATTTAGTTTGATATTTTGGGCGATGAAGGATATTGTTTACTAAGCCAGAGCCCACATATTATGTTTATGATATATTTCAAAAGTTATTATATTGTTATTCCGATAACATTTTATGTAATATTTTTTGCTATTTTTGTTTGAAATGATTACAAACGAAACAAATTAATTGTTTATGTTGTCTATTTGCGATTTTGATGTTTATGTAATATATCTTTAATTTTAGGTTGTTCTTTGTTTTTTTTACATATAACTTTTACTTTTAATATGGACCAGCTCATTCTATATACTTCTAGACATATTGTTTGAATTTGAATTAAAAATGCAAATTCTTAAACATACTGTAAACTTGTAAGGTTAAAATGTTAAAATGTTTGAATTTGAATTAAAAATGCAAATTCTTAAATATATATATCAAAGAGAAATGTTAAAATGATTCTATGTGTTAGATGATGATTAATATGTGTTGGTTTCAATATTCAACATGACCCAATGTTTGTCTTCTTTTTATCTAACAAAAATGTAGGGTTCTAGCCTCTTTACGCCTATCGAACAAGATGAGTTTTCTCTTGTGAAATGATCGTGTGTTTTGTCGTAGTAGCATTGCGATGATTATGTCGTGGTGTTGTCCCGCCTTCGAGATCATTTTTCCTCCCCTTATATAGGGGTTTTGCTTGGGAAGTAGTCTAGGGTTTTCCGTCATTTCGTGGACTTCTTATAACCTCCTAAATTTTGCCGTCCATATAAATAGCAAGTAACCTCCTAAACTGATTTTATGGTTTATTAGTTCTTCCTGAGGCCATTGTTACGGACGATCTTTCGAGTCGCAGGGTGATATCGCTGGGCGGGTACACCATCAAGCCCCCCAGTCCGAAGGGAGGGACCGCGCACAAAGTCCGTTCCTTTGGACCTATCTTGCCATTTATATTTGTTGGGGGTGTTTTTGTGTTGTATTACTTTTTGTATTTAAGTATGGCAGGTGTGCATGTATCTCGATATCTTGGATCAACGGTTGGTGTCTTCCTTTCTTGGTTATATAAAAGGTGCATCCTTACTTCCTTTCTGCATTAAAATCCTTTTTATTGGTAGTCGTCTTTTTTCTCTTTCTTTTTACTCCCGCCGCCAAATACTGTTCCCTATCTTCTTTTCTCCTTTTCTTCTGACATTTGTGTTTGCTTGCTTCAGATCTGTTATCTTTAGGGTATAATGTCTTCAAAAAGAAAGGTTGATGATGTTGGTTCTTCTGGCTCGCCGTTCGATGTGGTTGATGCTGTTGTGAAGAAGGGGAAGGGTATCGCCAATGTGTCACCTATTACTTTTTCCGGGACGACCGCCCGCAAATTTATGGAGGAGGAGCTTTTGTCAAAAAATCTTGGTGATCGGGAAAATCTGCTGATTAGTGGTTTGTGCCGAGAATATGAATATTCTCAAGATATGTTAAAGAAATCACAATTTGTTGTTGGGAATTTGTTTGACAGGATATCAGATTTGGAGAAACGTTTATCAGAGCAAGATGTGGTGGTTAGGGCATTGCGTAGTGGTTTGGCGAAGCGTCATGATGAGTTGCTGCAGAGAGATCTTGAGAACGGTAATCTTTTGAAGAAGGTAAATGGTTTGGTGAGCTGAGTGATCCCTTATGTTTGTGAAACACTTGCAACTGGTCCTGAAGCGGTGAAGTTGGTTGATTTGGTGGTAAATACTTCAAAGAAAAAAAGGTGTGATTTCTGCTACTCATTCTAAACATGACCCTGGGTATGTGAAGGTGAAGGAATTGTTTGACCAGGCTATCAGGAATTTGGCTGCGTATCAAAGCAATTTTATTTATGATGTTACTCATTTGTCTGATCCTGATGTTCATGACTTTCTGGCTGTGAAGCCTCGTTTGGACTAGACTATATTATGGATGTATTTTGGAGACTTTGTTTATCGTCTATGTATTGTGTTACATGCTTTCATATTTATTTGCTTATAGTTTATTTTAAGAGTAATGGGGTGCGTTCCGTTGGGTGATTTTTCCAGGCGTCCCTGTCAGCGTGTTCCCTTTTGGCCGCTAGGTAGTGCTGAGGTTGCGACCCTCTAATGTCCTTCGTGGGACTTTAAGAGACTATGAGCCTCTTATTATTATTATGCATATTTTGCTTTTGAAAATACCATGTGAGTCTTTTTGCTTTATTGGATGACTTTAGGCGTCATAATTAATTTTACAAGGAAATAAAAATGTGAAGAAAGACATCTAATAATAAAACCTTCGTAGGTTGGTGCTGTTCCATGCCCTATCGACCGGATCTCCTTCGGGAGTTTCCAGTTTGTATGCGCCGTTTCCGTAGGCTGTGAGTACACGATAGGGACCTTCCCATGTTAGGCCTAGCTTTCCTTTGTATTCCTTCTCACTTGCGCTATTTAGTCGCAACACATAGTCCCATACTTTATATGTTGTCGGATTGACTCTTTTTTTGTAATACTTTTCTATTTTCTTTTTGAAAGCGGCTTCTCTGATGGCTGCAACTTCTCTCCGTTCCTCGAGTAGTTCTAGGTCGACCCGTAGCTCCTCGGAGTTTCCCTCCGTGTTTATCATCCTGTTGACACCTGGAATTCTATGGGCGCTACAGCTTCTGTCTCGAAGGCCAGGCTAAAGGGAGTCTCTCCGTTACTTCGTTTTGGAGTTGTCCTGTTTACCCACAGGACCAGAGGCAGTTCGTCAACCCATCCCTTATGGCTTCGTCCCAGTCTTTTTTCTATTCCTTTGATTATTTCCTTGTTGGTCACTTCAACCTGTCTGTTCCCTTGGGGATGGTATACGGATGCAAAAGACTGCTTTATTTGGAGTTGTTTTCAAAATTCGGGGAAAGTACCTTTGGCGAACTGTGGCCCGTTGTCGGATATTATCGTCTGCGGTATTCCGAATCTGCATATTATGTGTTCCTCTACCCATTTGGTGAAATAGTCGACGGCCACCACCAGGAACCTCTTCTTGCCTGCGGTGGGAGGGGACCCACCAGGTCAATCCCCAATTGCATGAAGGGCCATGCCGAGATTACCGAAATCAAATCATTCTTTGGTTGTCTTGGTACGTTGGCCCTCAGCTGGCATACCTTACAGTTCTTTAGTAATGTAGCCGAGTCTTGATGCATCGTGGGCCAGAAATACCCCAGTCTCATGGCTTTTGTAGCGACAGACCTGGTGCCCGAGTGTGATCCAAAGATTCCTTCGTGTATTTCGCAGATGATCATTTCCGCTTGCTTTGGTCCTGCGCACCGTAGCCACGGCGTTACGAATCCTTTCTTGTATAGCTTCTTATCCATGATCTTGTATTGCGGTGCCTTGATCCTTATTTTTCGTGCCTCATCTTTGTCCGTCGGTAGTATCCCACTTATCAGGAACTCATAAATAGGGGTCATCCAGTTCTTTTCTTCTTCCTCTATTAAATCCGATATTTGGTTTTCTTCGATTGACCTTTCTTTCAGTACTTCTACCAACACTTTTTATCCTAAGTGGTCAAAAGTTAGGGAAACCAACTTGCTTAGGACGTCTGCTTTTTTATTTTGGCTCCTCCTGATGTGCTCTATTTAGGTTGTATATATATATATAATAACTTCTTAAGAGAGCTTTAAAAATAATATATATCTTTAGAATTTAAAAAGATTTGTTTTAATATGATAAGATTTATGTAGATTTTAAATATTATGATTTAATAAGAAAAAAAAAAGGAAAAAAGAAGAAAGCTAGGAGAGTAATTAGGAAGTTTAGGCTAGAATAGGGATCTTAGTATTGTCAAGTGTGCTCAAATTTTCTGTTTTAGTTATAAGATAGATTGACTCATAAATGAGTTTCCTAAATAGATTATGTTATAAATTAACTTATATATAGGTCGTTCACCTACCAAAATTTTGATAATTTCGAATTTTAACTACATTGCCCTGATCATTGTGGATGATATTCTATGGTTCAATTGTAAATACCTTCCTATGTGAATAAAGATGAGATTAACTAGTCAATGATCATGCAAAATCAATGACCATGGAAAGCATAAACTGGCATACAACAATGAGGCTAATGGCAAAACGCTCGTTTCCAATCAACTACGCGAATTTCGGCTTATTACAAAGCTAAAATCAAAGTTGTCTAATATGTTAATTATCACTTGAAGATTTGATAACCATAAATTGGCAACCCTAATTACAAAAAAGGGCTTTCCCTTTTAGAGTTCGACTCATCTTTTGGTTTCTGCTTTTCGGTTGTTCCCTAAAATATAAAACTAAATTAAATCTTCATGTACTTTTCCAAGTAAATGAGAAGTTTGTAGTATCGAGTAAGTAAAAGATATTGCATACTCTATGTATATCTATCACATTATCAATTCCTATTATTGGAAGTGATGTTGGTAATACATATTATTCCACGTACCAACAACAACAAAAATAATACATAAGTTGTTGAAAACAGAAAGGGACGTGATATCTGTAGGGATAAAAAAAAAAAAAAAAAAAACAAAAAAAAACCCTAAGTTCGAATCGATAACAGTACCAAAATCTTGTACAGAATCCAATTCATTACGAGGTCCGTTTTTACTTTTCATTATTTTTGGTTTCAGTGCTACTCAATGTCTCAATACGTTATTAGTATTACACTAATACCAAAAACATGCATCTCGACGAACTATAATGTACAATTACTAGAATATACTTGATATGTATATTCTTAAAAAATAAAAAACAACAATACGTATATACTGATACAAAATGCATACGTATAAACAAGTTGTCCAATCTGAAAAAGGAGATTATAACCACAAACAATAGAACAATGGATCACTTAAATAACACTAAGAGCATGGGGTATGGTGCTTAATTTAATGCCGACCACGATCAATGACATGGCAGTCGGCACCGTGCACTTCTCCATAACACCTCATTCCGCGCCGATCAAGAATTCGGGGTTCTTCATGTATATGCTGATGTCCGGCTTGAAACTTTCTTCCTGGCTGTTAGTGGAAATCAAATTCAGTATACCTTATTATGGGAAAATTACATTTTTGGTCCTTGAACTTGACACGTTTTTCACTTTTAGTCACTAAACTTCAAAAATTGCAAATTATACACTGAACTTGTCACTTTTTTTCACTTTTGGTCACTACGTCAACTTTGTTAGTTTTTCCCAGTTAACTTGCCCAGATTCATTAATTTTCATTCACTTTTCATCCTTCCCATTATTCCATAACTAAAATCGATAATCGGTCCAACTTCAAGTTTTATATATTGTTTTGGCCGATTAGTGAAAATACATATTCATTTACTATGTTTTGAAACAAATTTTTTATGTTTACAGTTACTATCTATTTGTTATACAGTACTTTGATTAGATGAAATAATTGTTTTTTTATAACGACGATGAAATAATTGTTATTGAAATTTTTATTTATAAAGATAGATTTATTTAGTGACTATGTTTGAATTTCGAGTCTTCTTATGTCTACTTTAACCGTAATTTTTTTTTTGTGTGTGTTATATAAACTTATATAGTTTTTCTTAATTCATTTTATTAACTATTAATAAACGAAAATAAAAATAAGATATTGTAATGTTTATCTGAAGCAACATGTTGTAGGTTTTTTTGATAATCTATAACACCTTATGATTTAACCATAAATATTTTTGTTTATGTTATATAAATTTGTTATAAAACATATAATAATGAACTAATTATTAAATATATTTTTCATTGATAAAATTTACACCAACTACTATATGTTATAAATAAAAATGTTTAGAGTCAAAATTAAAAGTAAAATATTAAGAAAAAATCAAAATAATAATATTTAAAATTGGACGAATGAGGTATATATAAAAAAAAATTAGGCAAATTACACTTTTCATCACTGAAGTTTGTAGATTATCGATTTTAGTTATGGAATAATTGGAAGGACGAAAAGTGAAAAAAACTAACGAATCTGTGCAACTTAACGGAGCAAATCTAACGAAACTGGGCGCAGTGATCAAAAGTGAAAAAAAGTAACAAATTCAGTGTATAATTTGCAATTTTTGAAGTTTAGTGACTAAAAGTGAAAAACGTGTCAAGTTAAATGACCAAAAGGGTAATTTTCCCCCTTGTTATAGCATGATGAATTAGTTATTTAATATAGGATAGTAAAGGTGAGAAACATAATGGTTTATTTAAAACTTACCTTATACTTAAATAAAAAAAAATAATTAACTGCTCAGTGCCGTCTTTCGTGGGTTTTTGAGCTTAAATACCTCAACGGTGTATGGGGGAGGTTAAGATGTAGGCAGACCTTACCTCTACCTAAATAAAGAGGTTACTTCCAGTTTCTACCTAAATAGTAGAAAAGTCCCTCCAACCTTTGCATGGGATGAGGATTGAGCCCATGACCTCTGTTTCCAGGGCAAGGGTGTTTACCACTGATCCAACCATGTTGCTTTTTTTACCTTATACTTAAATAGAATTGGCTTAAGGCCGGATTCGTGTAACTATCAATCTCGATCTGCTGGTTTTTCTTTTTCTTCTTGACTATGGTTGATTACGCACATTGTAGGAAAAGATGATGATTTCTAGAACCATTATTATTAATCTATAATCATCATTATTTTGGGTTTCTCGATTCATTATTTATGAGAAATAATTCTGGAATTTAGAAAATGAAATAAAAGATCAATTAGAATGGAAGTAAGTATTGAAAAAAGATGAGTTATTCATAAAATGAAACTAGTGGCTAGCAGAGAAAGATAATGTTGTTCATAATTAAAGTGACTAGTTGCTGGCACTTGATTTTGTTAACCACGTATATTACACTCTCAAGTTTATAATAATCTTTTAATGGTTAAACATCCACATGAACACATTATTTTAAGACGATTTCTTTATTCCTACATTATACGAGTATGTGATATATGTAAATTAAGTTAATATTTTTTTTACTTCACTAACCGATCGAGTTGTTATAAAGAGAGTAAAAAAATGTATTTGTTATTGGCATGTTGTTAATACTTTGAAGTGGTTTATTATTAATGTAATTTTAGGTTTAATATTAATGTGTCTTTTGGACGACTGTTAATGTACTTTTAGTTTGGTTTGAGTGTTTTCTACTTTTAATTATAAAGGGATTTTCTAGGCTGTGCTTAATAGGCACATAATTTTTACATTAATTAGACATCAGTTTTTATTTACAAGTAATACTTTACAATTAATGAGATTAATATTTTTTATTATTCCAATTCTAACCTTTGATTTTATTTGATATTGTTTTTAGTACATAAAATATGAGAAATTATATTACAATGAACTTTCATCCCAATTGGATTTAACGACCTCCTCGGTGATTTTGCATATCAATTCTTACAAAGTGTAAGCATAGCAAATATTATTTGAAGATTTTTTAGTATTTTCTTATAAGAATTTGATTATAGTATGATCTTTAAATTACTTCTTGAAATAATATTTCTCTAAAATTTCCCACTTATTTCTCATTTATAAACAGGAGATGTTTATACATATTTTTAACATAACTCTTCTATAGTTTTGTTTTAGTAGTCATTCCTCTTTTAAAAACCAAAAGATATGCATAAACAAGTTTTTTTTTATTTAAATGAAATCCCATAGATGAAACTATTACAAATGTTAATCAAGAAAATATCAATTTCGATGTAAGTTCAAACAAAGATTTTGACAAACCTTTTGTAGGTCAATGTTTTATAAGCGAAGAAGAAGCTTCTTTTTTTTTTATCAAAATTTTGCAAAAAGGAATGAGTTTTCAATATGTAAAGGAAGGTTTGCCAACAAAAATGGAGAAAAAAAGCATCAAGATTTTTTTTTGTCATCGACAAGAAAAACCGAACGTCAAATTGGTTGATCATTCAAAAGTACAAAGAAACCAGATTTTTACAAGATGTAAATGCAAGGCTTTTATAAGAATAACATTGAGGCGAACAAATGAAATATTTCCAACTGAGTGTCACATTACAAACAATATCAAATAAAATCAAATAAGAAAAAAGATATTAATCTCATTAATTGTAAGTTATCACTTGTAACTAAAAACTAATGGCTAATTAATATAAAACTCATGTACCTATTAGGCATAACCTACAAAATCCCTATTATAAAATAATATATGTGATGTATTAAATAGAAAATGAAAAAAATGATTTTCTGCGTTTGAAATGATTCTGCATCCATAACTATCTATAATAGATTGAATGATGAACATTGATGTAATGCTGAGTTGGTATTCTGGATACATACCTCCTGCTCTGAGAGCAAATTTATGAGATATACCGATTGTCTATACCTTGACAAAGATAAATTATATTATTTTTATAACTACAATTCGGGGAATCAAAAGTCTATTGATTAATTATGAAATTCAGATATTCAACACGGAACACTAGATATTTGTGAAGCAAATTAGTACCAAAATAGGTACCCGTGAAATGGTAACGACTTTACACGTGGAATTCGGATCTTCAAATGGGTCCACCGTAGGGACCGACGGAGAAACTACTATGGTTAAAGCCTTGATACACGGAATGGAATATATATGATTTAGAAATGTCAAAGTGCAAAAGCCAAATTACGTGCCCAATATTTCGTTATAAAACGACACTCCTCAATTATTTTAATCTCCACAGTTTCTATGCTTTGCTTGTCATATATTCTCTTGCAACATACAAACAAATGGTTGGGGCTTTTATTTGAGATCTCCTGAATGTCTCAAGATAAAGATATACATGCTAAACTTGTAGGATTTTAGACTTCTAATTTCTAAGACTCTATGTGTTGTTGGGGAAATTCGAGATAACAAACAGATAACCGAATATAAATCAATCTTTGAAGGTACGTGATCGTTTTCAGATTGAATCAATTTGGTGATTCACCTAAACTATTCAATCGGATACAATCAAAGATTAAGAATTTTTTGTGTGGATGTGTTTGAGAGAGAAGAACCAGAGAGAAAGAAAAGAATGATCAGAGAATTCTACATACGGAACACCTTTTGACATATATATTTGTTGGTCCATAAAACTGCATAAACGGCAGTTAACAACATGGGTTTTTCGAGTTGCCAATTTTGGTCCCTCAAGTTCCAAAAATAAATTTTCTAAGGGATTTTTACCATAGCGATTTTTACCCTCAGCTTGACCCCAGCCAGGGGCTCTGCCCCTTGGACCCCGCCAGGGGCTGCCGCCCCTTGGACCCCGCTCCCAGGGGCGCTGCCCCCGGACCCCCGTACCCCCGTACCTTAGGGGCGAAGCCCCTAAGGTCATAATAAATTCAAATAGGCGTGCACTCCGCACCACCAATCCTATATGATGTATTATTATGACAATACTGATCAAACAAGTTAATCCAATTACACTAAAATATCCAACATGTGTGTGTGTACATAGGGCTAGTAAATTGAGCTAAAAACGAAGCCTAAGTCAACTTTTTAGGGTCCATTAGGCCTCTCATTATAAGAGTCGCTTCTTCCCCACTTCTTCCACTATTCATCAGTTTTCTTTCTCCAAGAACACCCTAAGAACACTCCCCTCTTTATACTACCCACTTCTTCCACTATTCATCTATTATTTAATTATTCCATTTTTATTTTTCACAAAATTAATAAAACACATTTTATTATTAAAACAAACACACTTACATTTATTATAAAATTAAACATTACACTAAAAAACATAAAGTAAAAAAATTATGAAAAACGACATTATTAGCAAATTAAAAGCTAGACATCAACATTGATGGCCGTGTTCCGGGAGGTTCCAAACATGTTCGATCAGAGCATTGCGTAGTTGATGGTGAGCCATTCCATCGCGAAGCTCCCCGTACATACGAAGCTGCGTTGAACACCTTGCAGTCCACGTACGGGTTGGGAGTGTAGTATTAGCTATCAACTCTTCTTCAAACTCTGTAATTGCACGACCGTTATCTTCAAAGATCATGTTATGCAGAATTACACAACATAACATGATCCGTTTTATCTTGTTGGTATTGTATGGCCGAGCATATTGTTCAATAATCTGCCAACGACCTTGAAGAACCCTAAATGGTCGCTCGACATCCTTTCTTGCAGCTTCTTGGTATCTTTTGAACTTGGTGGTTTTTGGGTCCATCGGGCACTTGAATGACTTAACAAGAGTAGCCCATTCTGGATAAATACCATCTGATAGGTAATATTGCTTTGTAAACTGCTCCCCATTCACCGAAAACTCTAATTTAGGAGTCCTGTCTTGTAGCAAATCGTCGAACAAATCTGACTCGTTGAGGACATTGATGTCGTTGTTCGAACCAGCAGGGCTAAAGTAGGCATGCCAGATCCACAAATCATATGAAGCAACCGCTTCAAGCATGATTGTTGGATGTCCCTTGTCACCTCGGGTGTATTGCCCTTGCCATACCACTGGACAATTCCTCCAACCCCAATGCATGCAATCTATGCTACCAAGCATCCCCGGAAGACCATGAACCAGCTCATGTTTGGCAGTTAAACGCTCGATATCTGCTTCTGTTGGCCTTCTCAAGTATTCGTGTTGATACAGGTGTATCACACAATTGCAGAAAGCGTCTAAACATTGGTAGCCCGTATCTTGATCCATGTGCAAGTACTCATCTAAAGCATCAGCCTTAAAGCTATACGCTAACTGACGTATAGCAGAATTACATTTTTGGAAAATGTTGAAACCGGGATGACCAGTAGCATCTGTCGCTCCTTTGTGGACGAACTGAAAGTGTTTCGGTAGCGGTTCACTGCTTTCAAAGGAGTTTATGTCTCGCACTATGCGCAGAAACATTTCCTTTCACATTCGGAACCTTCTACGAAACATATCAGGTGGGTAAGTTGGTTCTGGCGCAAAGTAATGATCGTATAAAAGCTTTGCGACAGCCACGTGATCTCGCTAGATCACCCTTCTAGTAAACTTGGGTCTTGAAGAACTTGACGCTTCTTGGTTTTGGTTTTCTTCTTCGTCAAAGATAACGTTAAGACACGCATCTATGGCTTGGGGATTGAAAACAACATTCATTTGCGTAACAACATTATTGATTACTTTGTAATCGTTTGATTCGTAATCGTCACTAGAGGATGATGATGATGATGATGAACCAGACATTTTTGATAGTAGTGTGTGATAGAAATGCTTTAAAACTTATAAAAAATGGATATGTTTAGATTGTTGTGTTTTGAAATGGTAGTGTAATGAGGTTCAAACAGGAGTAAGAAATTAAAAAAAATAATAATAATTTGAACCAACTAGCCGTTGGTTTCAAAATTTAGATTAAAAATTGTTTTTTTTTTATTTGGCAACGGCTACCCAACTTTCGGGACCCACACATGCATTGCCGCTCGCCTACAATTGGGAGAAACACACAAGACGCAGGCCAAGACGCAATGGTGCTAATAGCGGCTCTCCCAGGACGCGCATCAGACGCCAGGAGATGCAAGTATAAGCACGGGCCTTATCTATTTTAAGACCCTATACACTTAACTTTGATAGTACATTACGTGATTGATTGTATAAACCATGTGAAGTTCAAAGCATTAACCAAACATTGTTTGAAGAGAAGAAAATAATAATGTGGCCTTGTAATCAAAACGAATAATAGTTTTAAAAGTAGTTCTTTTTATAACGACATTTAATCCTACTCCTACTTCTGAATTATAAGAATGCCCGAGTTTACTTAGGGCTATCGGAAAAGCCTCCATTAATCCACATTTGAAGAGAGACTCGAAACCAGATATATCCTCAAGGTCAAAAACTTTACCAATGAAATAAGTTATATATAGGGGTGGTGATTTTTTCACGGTAGATTTTTATGTGTTCAAGGAAATTTGATGTAAAATGAAAAACTTGTCCTTTCATCATCTTTGTTTCTCTTTTTTATCATTCTATATTTGACTCAAAACCCCAAACCCGTTTCCTTCCTCCATCACTTTCTGATCTCTGTGAATATTGTTTGCTCATTAGAATAATTAGAAAAGTTAAATCTAATAAATCAAATCAAATATTGAGACTGACTTGTTTAGATCCTATCGCAAATACCAAAGAATTAGAAAATGAGAAGATTATCAAATACCAGCAATGGAATAGAAATTTCTAGCGAGTTTCGACTCTCATCAGCTACACGTACCTTTATATTAATTTTGGTTCACACTCGCGCATAATTAAGGGAGCCATTGAAAGGTGACTAAAACACCAGAAACGGGGACTACCCGAGCTAATGATAGAGGCAAGAACACTTTCCGGCCAAGTCCCATTAATTGATCATAACGATATCGTGGAAATGCTGCACGGACTAAAAGGAAATAAATTGTAAACAATTTTGAAACACACTAAAAGGAAACTAACTGTAAACAATTTTGAAACATTATTTGACAGGTATATCATTTTCTTCTTAGAGTAAATATGTTTAATTCTTTGCTTTTTGTAATTTTGTAATTTCTAGCATCACGCGAGGATTACATTGTTCAATGATCTTACCTAATGTAAGTCTACCGAATAAGATGGTACTTGAATTTATCTATATATATACACGAGTATTTCTTTTGGGCAACTAGGCTCTAGGCACTGTAAACTTAATCTAAGGGTATTATTGTCCTATTCTATAAAATTTTCGGTGTGTGAATCAAAAGATGTTGTGTAAAAATCACTTCCTTATATATAGATTGAAACTAAATTTTGATTATTATAATCATTCATCTAAAGTGTTTTCCGTACGTTTATATTTAAAGTAAGCTAGTAAATTACAATAATTTTGAAACCAAGTATGACATTTCCGTAGAATTTTTTGGTCTTGTGATGTATTAAAAGTACGTTATTTTAGAAGTAAATTAATGTTGTGCTATGTTTACAAAATATTTGTTTTTTTCTGAAAAGTATTTGTTTTAGATATTTGATCATAGTAAATGAAACATTTTTTATTTCAGTTTGTTTTTATCCATTAAGTATAAATTATAATTAACCTACTAACATATGATTAGTTAAAAATATAGCTTGAAGGTATTCTGTATGTTAACACTAGACACAATCTAATATATTATTTTGAAAAGTGACAAATGTATGGACTTCCATATGAAAAAACCTAATATCTTGTAGGAAGAAAGACCTCAATTAAAATGTCTAACGCCACAACATTTAATTGAAAAAAAAGAAAACCTTGCCCCTTCAACAAGACTCGAACCTAGGTCTTGTATGACTGTGAGACTTGTGTGAGATACTCTGTACCATTGAGCTAAAGGATGTCATTTTTAAACTTTCTTACACTTTTTTATATATATGTGAAACATGTGCGGTGGTATGAAAAATGTAAAGATATGTAAGAATGTTTGTATAATTAGAAATTATATCAAAGATTCTAAGGATATGATCTGATAAATTACAAGTAGATAACTTAGGTACAAGGGTGCAGAGCCACAAGTTGACAATTTGATAACGTGTGACAAGTTGTCCAACCAATAAGAATGCGACATGTGGCCTGTTGGATTTCTTGCCAAAAGTTGCCAGAACCAAGGCAAAACCTATGGTGTATTAAAGCTAAAAGTTGCCAAAATGCCAATGTCAGAAAATTTAAAGGTTCCGAAAAAATTATAAAAGTGACTTTTTTTTTTTTAAAGATAATACTTAGGCTCAGAAGTACTTCCTATTTAGCTCAAGTGGTTGAGCACCTGTTTTACAAGTGGGAGGTCTTGGGTACAAGATTTGGGAAGTACATAGGAAGTCTTTCTATGAAGGCTTGACTTGGGTATACACAGGTTCAAGTCTGAGGAGGTAGGGTTTACCCCTATTGATCGTCGTGCCTTTGGGTAGATTAGTAGGGGGTTTTTCCCCATCGGGTATTTGAAATAGGCATTTCTACTTCGAGAGAGCTCTTTAACGCGGACCCGGTTAAGAAAACGTATATTAGACCTCTCACTGTTGTATCGCGACATGAAGTTCTCAAGCAAAATTTTTCTTTCAAAAAGAGCTAGCCGGAAAACCGAAGCAACTAGAAACCCTAAAAAGGGTCACCGGAAAACCGAATCAACATTACCACAAAACCTCAAAAAGGGGTAGCCGGACAACATGCAACAACGAAACCACAAACTCTAAAAAAAGAGGTCACCGGAAAAGCATATACCAACCATAGCAACAACCAGGAAGTCCAAAAAAAAGGATCACCGGAAAAGTAGCATCATCCATACAAAGTAGCCAATGGAAAATGTCAACTGCACCCTTGCCAAACAAGTATTTGGCCGTAATAAAAGTGAACGTTTTGGCGGCGACAAAAAAACCCCCAAAAAGGGGTTTCAGATCTCGCCGGAAAAGATATTATACGTTAGGAGCATCGGCAAGTCGTTTACGCCATGGATTCTGACAATAGATACCAAGAAAACGAGAGTATTTGCCTCAAAAATTACCACCCCCGCCCCCCCCCCCCCCCTTAAAAAAAAAAGTAAAAATAGAAAATTAGGTTTTAGTTGAGAGATTTTTTGGGAAAAAAGAAATGGTTAGATAGCACGTTCCCAACATTCACAAGGATCGACCAAATATGGCCAATATATATAGCCGATGCAAAGTGTCGAGATTTGCCGATGGATAAGATACAATAAAGCTAAAGAGCCGATGCAAACCAAAGAAAAACGCTGATGAAATGTGCTGACCGCAACCATGCCCTTTAATAACTAAGAATGTCTAAAAATATGGTAACTTTTGGAGATGGTCTAATGGCACATAAGATAAAAAAGAAGTCCATATTCGATATGACATTCAAAGAAGTTTCCTGGAGAATCCAATAAATCCTGACATTAGAATAAGCCCTGTCAATTATTTTATTCACTTGTTGCTAACAATAACGAGTTCAGTATATATAGACGGGCAATCTTGAAGTATACATATATACATAGTAAATGTGTGCATGCATATATTGCTTATATATCGTGATCATTGTCTCGGCATTTTAGTAAGATCATAACTTTATAAAATACAAAGAAAAAATTAAGAACATTACTAAATTACCAAATTCATTCATGCCAATGTGGAAAAAGAATGTAAATGTGTTTATGAAGTTTCCCCAATGTAGAAAAAGAATCATGATGGCAAATGAGTATATGACCCCATTAAATAATGTATTTTGCTCTGTCATAATCATAATAATAAAAATATGTCAAAGACAAGTCATAATCATAATAATAAAAATATGTCAAAGACATGCTTCAATTCTTATTTAATCTATCAATCCTTTTAAATTATTAGCCTACAAATCATTTTAATCAATAGGATTATGACATGTGAAAAATCAGTGGGTGAAATTAGGATAAAGAATTAATGGATTACATGTGTTAACAAGTGGATATATTAAGAGGATTTTTAGAAAGATTGATTAAGAGGATTTATCATTTTCGTTTCTACATATATCCAAAATTACAACTATGTTTTCAATTAATAAAAGATTATTACAAAATGTTTCAGCAGAAAAAAATTAATTACCAACGAACAAATACGTAGCTATCAGATACACTTTGTTTTAAGATGTGAAAAGTGTCGTGCAATCCACCTTATGCTCATCTCGATTCAATATGATGTTTATGACAAGGGTAATGATATGATATATATGCCTAAATATAACAAATAATTAAAAGATATATACCAAAACACATAGGGAATTAATATTTGTATCACAGATTTTAATAAATATATAATATTTTGAACATACTGTACAAGTTATTAAAATACATGTGGTAGATTCATTATAACATGTGGTATGAAAATCACTCCCCAAACATATCTCTATGAGAGATGATATTAGTACCACACAATTTAATACGAGTACATCTACCAAGTTTATGCATAATCCACTTGTACAGTCTGTTGTTTCACTTGTACAGTGTGGTAAATTAATCATAAACAATTATACGAATATCAATTCCCCTCTTATATTAATAAAGTAAAATTTTGATGACAACATAATTATTTAAAAATTGCTTACATGGCTTCTCAACATTTTCTTACATGAATCTTTGATAGACACTAATTTTGTTAATGTGATGTCATTTCCCTATTAATAGGGGTTATACTAAATTCATGTTTTTACATCTTACCCTTTTAACCATAGATTTTGAATATCTAAACAAAGTGTTATCATTTAAGTTTTTTAAACAAAATGCGTATCAACAAATAATATAAATAATTATATATTTTTGTTTGTAAAGTTTTTATTGGGTTTATCCCGATTTAATTAGCTAGTAAAGCTGTATCTTTCGGATACCAAAACGTAGCTTTTTTTTACCCAATAAATATGAAATTAAATTTCGCATTTCTTAATTTCCTTTGATATAGATATATGCCATTTAACAACTACAAAAATTTCCAAAAATGAATAAAAACTAAATTTTCAAAAAATTAATAATAACCACAATTTTTTCTGAATGATACCAAAACAAGTTGATTCTTTCAAATAAAGACAAAAGCGTTCTTTAACTTTCAAAACGTAATGTAACACACCGAGCTAGGGCTCGAAATATTACGGAAATCATATAGCACAAGGTGGAATTAATGTAGAACATGAACTAAATGCAAATAAAGGATCCGGTGAATCCATAAAATAAGTTAATTTGAGTACAAAATGCATAAGGAGCAAGTAACCATCAAAGTTTACAAAAGATCATCAAAAGATGGCTATCGATCCTAAGCATAATGCAAAATAGGCAAATGAATCCTTGATCCACATAAGTCCAAGCCCGAGTCAAAAGCAAGTAGAAATCATGCATCACGTCCTTGGTTCACCTGATTACCTGAAAAGTGTACTAAACAAGTCAACACGAGGTTGGTGAGTTCGTAGTAATGGTTCACGAGGGACCATCGTCGATAATCACTTAGTCAAATCACAACAATATCAATGAGGAGGGTAATAACGTATAAGTAATGAGTACATGTGTTATAACGTAAATCAAATGTGTATCGACCACGTCGTCCCTACAACAGTTTAAATATGCTTGCGTGTTTATCCGCACAATTAAAGTATGCTTGCGTGTATCTCCGCACAAATAAAGTATGTTTGCGTGTATCTCCACACAAATAAAGTATGCTTGCGTTATCTCCGCAAAAATAAAGTATGTTTGCGTGTATCTCCGCACAATAAAGTATAACAATCCGTATAAGTTCACTATCACACAATCTCAACAATCACTAATCACATCAAAACGATACGTACATACACTTAGGAGGATTCTACATTCAATGAGTTCTCGATGCTTATATATAGGGTCACCCGCAGCCTTCCCACCACATCTCAAACCCTTTGAAGGCATAACCGACCTTCATGTATGTACAACTATCCTAAATAATCATCCAATCACATTCATATGCATAAACCAAGCTCAAGTCGAACATTCAATCACACAATCAAACGATCAAGCAATCAAACAATTAAACACATAAGTGTACACTTTTCAGCCCGAATCTCAATCGAGTAGGGAGCTACGGAACTCACCTTGATCGGCAAAGAGAAGGGTAGATTTGATTTATGATCGGGTTATAGTCGTTAAACGTTCACTTCGCGTCCACAACCTAATAATGTACATAACATGTTTACAAATCAAGACTGTACATATGGTTTTTAACTAGTTCATCTTGGTTCTGTTTTGTTCATCATGGTTTTCACTTGTTCATTTTGGTTATGATTAGTTCATCTTGGTTGTGACTAGTTCATTATGTTTAGTATTAATTCATCTTGGTTCTGGACTATAACTAACGGTCGTTAAAAACTAACGGATCTTGGTTCTAATTTGCTCATCTTGGTTCTGAACTGTTGTCGAAACCAGTCCTTAAAACTAACAACCGTTAAAACCTGCACCCATTTTGATCCAATATGCACCCAAGCTTCAATTTGACTTCAAAATCAATTAGGAGACACTTCCAAACTCATTTCCAAGCATAAATGAACATGACCCACAACACAAACTCAATATAGAACATCAAAACTTGTCCAAATCCGTTCTTAACTCAAATCAAAACCCTAGGAAACCCTAATTCAACCCAAAAATCGTTTTGACCATTTTGGAACCATTTAGAAGCCAATAATCATGTTACCAACCCATTTTGGACAAAACCCATCATCAAAAACTCTTTCATTTCACAATCTAAGTCCAATTTATACCCAATTCCATTCAAAACCCTAATTTTGACTCTAAGAAAACTCTAGGATTTGGCCAAGCTAGACACCAATTAAACATCATTTTTGATTCCGTAAATTAAAACAAGTAGAATTAAGCCCATTTCACTATCATACACTTGCTAAAGAGAAAACCCCTCTTTTGATTTGAAACTTTTAACCCAACCCTAGATTTTGGGGATTTTGACCAAGACATCAAAAGATCTAGAAATTAAGACATAAAATAATATAAATCAAGTATTTTAAGAGTAAAAACACGTACTAAAAGCTCCTTGAAGCAAGAAACCCGAAATTAAAGCAAGAAGAGGAGATGAACACTTTAGAGGGAAGAAAACCTTGGACTTTTTATGGTTGTTATTATTACTATGCAAGATTCTAGTAATTTCTTGAATATTTTGATAATAAATCTGAAAAAATTGTGGAGGAAAATAAGAAAAGTAGATGGTGATTATGGTGTCTTTTACTTATGGAAGAAGAATAAGATAAGAGGTAAAAGTGTGTGTGTGAGAGAAAGAAGATAAGAAATGGGTGGGAGAGAAAAGAAAGCAAGATCCATAAAAGGGGGGGGGGTGGGGCCTACCTGGAAGAGCACAAAAAGAAATAGGTCGGTTTTTATCCCACTAAAGCCACACAATAGCTAGTTACCTCGAGACAAGTATAATGTAAATGCCTAAAAGTATAAATTACACTAACGTTCTCAAACATTTATTTCCGAAACATAATTTCATACAAGTTTAGTAAATAATAATTTCATAAATCTACTGGTCAAATATCACTAGTGTTTCATTGTACAAAAGTCAACGGGTCAAAAGTCACAATTGTTACATCATTCCTCCGTTAAAGGAATTTCGTCCCAAAATTCGACAAAACACTAATCACTAAACAAATGTGGGTACTTAGACCTCATATCGTCCTCACGTTCCCAAGTGAACTCGGTACCACGTCTAGCATTCCATCTAACTTTAACAATGGTGTAACGTTTGTTCTTGAGCACATGATCACTAACTTCAAACTCTAGGGGTCTCCGTCTCATATCGACATACTTCTTTTGTCATTTACGGGCCAATTGTAACCTCTCTTTGATTTGAGAGATCACTTTTGTTGTTTCAACCACGATTTTCGGCCCGATGAGTTGGCTTTCACCAATCTCTGCCCAAGCTAAGGAGGATCGACATACTCTACCATACAATGCTCTAAAGGGTGCCATTTGGATGGTAGCATGATAACTATTGTTGTTAGAGAATTCAACTAATGGCAAGTGATCTTCCCAACTATCACCAAAATCAATGGCACATGCCCTCAACATATCTTCAAGCATTTGTATTGTCCTTTTGGTTTGTCCATCCGTTTGAGGATGAAACGCCGTGCTCATATTGAGTTGTGTACCCATAGCATGTTGAAAGGCTCTCCAAAAACTTGAGTTATACCGGGTATCTCTATCGGAGATGATAGAAACCGGAACTCCATGTTTAGACACTACTTCTTTGATATACAATCGTGCTAGGGTGTCAAACTTATCGGTTTCACGAATGGCCAAGAAATGAGCCGACTTCGTTAACCGATCCACAATCACCCAAATCATGTCACGACCACTTTTTGTCTTCGGTAACTTCGTGATGAAATCCATTGCAATATGTTCCCATTTCCACTCGGGTGTGACCGGTTGCACCAATAATCCGGGTGGCTTCTTATGATCGGCTTTCACTTGTAAGTAAGTAAGGCACTTACTCACATACTTAGCCACATCCCGCTTCATACCCGGCCATCAATAAAAGTCTCTTAGATCAAAATACATGTTATCCGATGCGGGATGAACCGAATAAGGCGACTGATGGGCTTCATGCATGAGAAGTGTCCTTAGATTTCCGAAAATGGGAACCCAAAGCCTTTCAACTAAATATAGCCCATTGTCACTTTTTCTATCAAATTGTTGCTCCATGCCATCCTAGTTTTCATAGCCAAAGTTTTCCGGTAGCATGGCTTGTACTTGGGCTTCAATGGTTCGGTCACGAATGTTTGGCCCTACCGTGAGACTCATGACTCTAGCCCGCCATGGTTTAACTCTCTCCTTCCGACTCAAGGCATCGACTACAACATTGGCCTTGCCCAGGTGATAACGGATATCACAATCATAGTCACTAAGGAGTTCAAGCCAACACCTTTGTCTCATGTTCATTTCACTTTGATTAGAGATGTGTTGGAGACTTTTGTTATCGGTGTAAATCACACATTTTGTAACAAAGAGGTAATGCCTCCAACACTTCAAAGCAAATACAATCGCTCTCAATTCCAAATCATGTGTCGGGTAGTTTTTCTCATGCACTTTCAATTGACGAGAGGCATTGATATGCGAAATCTAGCTTTAAATTTATAAACACGATTTACCGAAAGACTGACTACTACACACTCACAGGCAGTGTACCTGATCGCATGCAGTATAGTTAAAACTGGTAAGCCGAGATCGTTCGCAAGGACTTAAATAAGCAATTGTAAACATTAAATGATTCAAGTAAAATATGGGGTGTTTTGGCCGAGTTGCCACGTTGCAAGTAGTTAGTTTGAAAAGTCAGTAATCCCAAAGGATTAATCGAAAGAGAAGTTTGTTGTTGAAAACAATAATTTAAAAGTCACCCATCTTGATTTCGCTCGACAGAATGTTAGGATTGCACATTTGATATAGTTCAAATTCAATTTATTGATTAAATGACCGAGACTCAAATTAATCGCCAACCCCGTACCCGTCAAGTTAACAATTTGTTCGACTCTCTTGTATAAACTAGTTTCATTATTAAGACCGGTACCCCGAGACGCCTTTTTATAACTTCCCTAGTTTAACAATGGTTTTGGTCATTTCAGGTAACAATTTTGCCTATCGATTGTACCCAACCGTCAACCAGTTAATTCTTATCAAATATTGATTACCCTCTACCGTACCCGTCATAGAACCAATTGCTTCTAACCAAGCAATCAAAATAACTTATACCAAAATCCTAGTCGTAACTAAGCAATGAACACAAATTATCCGCAATCAATAATTGAATAGCAAAGAATTAATAGATTAAGATCATGACAAAACGTTAAATCAAATCACTTGAATTAATAAATATTGTGCAATCCCTACATAATGTCTCACTCTATCAAGATGGATGAAAGGGCGATTAGCCACCCATACTGCGTCAAAATGCGTCGCAGTTTCGCTAAACTGCGAAGCAGTTTCAACCTCGACTATAATTACTGTGACGCATACCCATACTGCGTCGCAGTTTCTTGTTGACTTGCGTTGACCACCTTGACCAGCTTTGACTTTCTTCTAATCTTGACTTATGTGCCTCGTAAAACGTCCGTAGGCCCTCGTTTTGCTCCAGGAGCTTCGTTTTCTTCAAGTTATCGCTTAGGTACCAGTTTTCCACCTGAAACACTGACAAATACCATAAACGCATCAACTGTATATGAAAACGACTCGTAAACCTCACTAAGCAACCACTTTAAGCTATGGGAAATGGGCATAAAATACGACATATCAGTGCAACATGACGAAATCGTCACAAAGATGAACAATCTAGACTTTATCCAAGAACCATGACGAAATCAAACTACCCCCATAAGATGAGAATATCCCGACCCGACATAATAAGGCAAAACCCAAACCATCCAATCTAGCAAAGGCAACCAATGACCCACCAGGATTTCGACTATCGGTATGGCGAGGGAAGGTTTATATTTAGGTAGATTTAACAAAGAACAGGCTAGTGACAACATATTTTCTATTGTTTTTTACACTAAAAATGAGTGCAACATACGGTTTTTCAACGGGTGGTTCACTAACCAGTGTAGTTAGCTACTAAGCACATCACAAAACATGCACATAACAGATTTTTACGAAACAAAAGGTGAATGAACAAAGAACAAAGGTTTTAACCTAGATTTGCCTCTTCATCATATAGCAAAATAATGGAACGATCAACAAGGACAAGGTCTAGAATCAACGCAATCACCGGCACACTCATAGCAAATGCAATATTCCAGAAATGGAAAATCAACCTCAAACTCGCACATCCTAGTTCAGAGCTCAAAAAGAGACCCTTACTCCCGGATAAATCCGAAAGCCTAAGAGAGGGACAAATTTACAAGGTTAATAGTTCCAAAACCGTAACACCTATCATACTAGCAATGAATCAATAATATCTCACAAATTTAGTGTTTTGGTGCTATAAGCATGCTAGCAATGTTATTAATCCAGAAGGAATTCCCACGTTAATCAGTCAAAACATATTCCACATATTAAAGTCTTTACCAAGGTGTAGTTACATTGCTCAATTATATCTATAATTAGGTGACAAAAGCAATTAACTACGAGGACAAACATGCAAAATCGTCAAAAATACCCGACTTTTTCCTATTTACCTCCCCCCCACACTTGAGTTGGACAATGTCCTCAATGTCCAAGAAGTAAGCCAACCTAAGGAAAATAGGGAAAAGTAAACTAAAAAAAACCAAAATAAGAACAAGAAAAACTTGCCGGGTGTATGTGGTGTTCCATGCGCGAATGATGCCAACAAGAATATGAGCGCTGAACTTACTGCCAGCATATGCAAATGACAACCTTGCTATCACACATGAACACAAACAAAAGCCAACATAATCATACCAACGTTAAGCATGCACATTCGAACCTAATTATTTTAAGGAAATGGAAAGACAATACGATGTCTCATCACCCCTTAGGGTGGATACAAACCAACCAAATAGAAATGAAAAAGTACGGAAATATAAATTGTTCAAACAAGTCATACAAGCCATCAAAAACAGCGAACTGACAGCTTTCCATTCTTCAACCTGCATAAAACTCACTGTGGTGGAGGGTGAGGTGGGTAGTGTTGGTAACCAGGGAGGTTACCATAGTCAAAGAAAGAACCAACCACCTGTTCTGCATAAGTTTGCTCAGAAGCTCCTGCCTGGGTCACGTCCATGCCAGCATAAGTACCTGTATAAGAACCAAATCGGACCGGCATATCCGGTCCTAGTGCCTAGATCGTGACGGGGAGGCTCCTCGACCACATGCTCGGGAGGAAAGTAAAAACCTCCACCGACTCTCTGATGCGGAATAAACATGGCGGGTGGACGGTAGTCGGGAAGGTCAGCGGGTGGGCTAAAGTCCTGCCCTCTCAGCTGTGCCTCCCACATGGGCTGGTAACGGCGCGAGTCATATACCACTCTCCCAAGCCCATAACCCATCATAGTCATATCTCCCCCAACCTGCTCTCTGAAACTATCCATGCGGGTGTGAAATGATTGCTGAGATTCGAACATCTGATCAACAACAGACTGAAGAGAGGTGAAATCAAAACCTGCAGGAACAGCAGAAGAAGAAGAAACTTCCGCAGTGGAAGTAGCACAACACTTAGGGCGTCTAACCAGTTCTTCCTCCGCTGCCTCCTCCATCTCTTCATCAGTATCTTCACCATCATCAGCTTCATCGCCCTCAGGGGCGGCATCACCAAAATCAATCAAAGAATAAAAACCTCTATTGGTTTGAGGTTTAAGTAACCTAAACCGCTTCAAATCCGGATACTCAAATGGTTTCATAGGTTTCCAATTCAAGTTAAACACCATGTTCGCTCGATCCCCTTCACAACCAAAAAATTTCACCAATATTGTAACATAATGGCCACACACAAGCTTCCTATCCCTCATGCCTCGGGTGCCCATATGCTTTGCTACCACGTAAGGGGCACAGGCTAATCTATACGGGGCACCCTCATGAAAAAGTCTCAACAACCACATATCCTCCAAATACACCTTGTCCTGCTGATTGGATCGCTGGACAACCAAGTATGTAATCATCTTTAAAAACAACCGCAAAACAGGTGACTTAATAGAGTTCACCCTCGACTTGAAACTCTAAGTCTCCCCAGAAATCTGTGCATAAGTATGACTTCTGACTACCCTCCGGGAATCCCAACCCGGTACGAGCTCTCATTCTCAAGACTTTCCTAAACAATTGACTATTATCTACCAACTCCCTAGTGTACATCCCGGTAGCAATTCCAAATTCAACTCGAAGTTCTTCATCATTGCTTCATTTCGAAAAAGGGCAGCTCGTCGACGACGACTCCCACACTTTCTTCCTCTTGATGATATAACTTCAACCTGTGACCATTCACAATAAACGAAGTACCATCCGATTTAAACAATTCCACATAACCAGACGGATACACGTGTTTGATCACAAAAGGGCCGGTCCACCTAGATGTCAACTTGGGTTGTTTAAACTTGTACTTAGATAGGAACAACAAGACCTTATCACCGGCTTTAAAATTCTTTTTCCTAAGCCTACGATCATGCCAAACTTTTGTTCGTTCCTTATACAATAAAGAGTTATCATACGCATTCAACCTAAGTTCATCTAGTTCATTTAGTTGCATTGACCTCAACTCACCGGCTTCGACTAGGTCCATATTACAATTCTTGAGCGCCCAATAGGCCTTATGCTCAATTTCAATAGGAAGATGACAAGTCTTGCCATAAAGCAACCGGAATGGGGTTGTCCCAATCGGTGTCTTGTAGACGGTCCTAAATGCCCATAGAGCATCATCAAGCTTGGTGGACCAAGACTTCGGGTTATCTCCTACGGTTTTCTCAAGAATTCTCTTTAATGCCCGATTCATGTTCTCGACTTGGCCACTCGTTTGTGGGTGATATGAGGTTGAAAAACGGTGGTTGACACCGTACCTCTTTAGTACCTTAGCGAGTTGGTGATTCGCAAAATGACTTCCGCGGTCACTGATTAAGGCCTTGGGCATTCCAAACCTACAGAAAAGCTTTTTCGGAAAATGAATGACGACACGTGCATCTTTGTTGGCAAGGCTTTCGCCTCGGCCCACTTTGAAACATAATCAACAGCCACAAGGATATTAAAATTCCTATTCGATGGGAGAAAAAACCCCATAAAGTCTATGCCCCAAACATCAAAAACTTCACATACCTGAATAAAGTTCTGAGGCATTTCATCACGTTTGGAAAAATTACCTTGTCGCTGACACACGTCACAAACCTCTACCAAAGTTTGTGCTTCCTTGAACACGGTTGGCCAATAGAATCCAGCATCATACATTTTCTTACCGGTGACTGACGCTCCATAATGTCCACCGGTGGTGACAAGCATCAAGAATTTGCCGAGTCTCAGCATCAGCCACACACCTCCTTATCATCCCATCTGCACAAATTTTAAACAAAAATGGATTTTCCCAAAAGTAATGTTTGGCCACGGTAAAAAGTTTCCTTCGTTCTTGCTTTGACATATCTTCCGGAATAGCACCTGAACTAAGATAGTTAGCAATATCGGCGAACCAAGGTCCTATTTCAATCTTCATTAAAAACTCATCAGGAAAATCATCTTTAATATCATGCTCTTGTAACTCCTCACGGTGAGGATTTTCGAGCCTACTAAGATGGTCAGCTGCCACATTCTCGGCCCCCTTTTTGTCTTTAATTTCAATGTCGAATTCTTGCAAAAGCAAGACCCAACGAATTAGACGGGGCTTGGCATCTTGTTTCGAGAACAAGTACCTCAAGGCAGAATGATCAGTATAGACAATGGTCTTGTTAAGGACCAAGTAGGGACGAAATTTATCAAAAGCATACACAACTGCCAACGACTCTTTTTCAGTAACAGTGTAGTTCTGTTGGGCAGGGTTTAAAGTCTTGCTAGCATACGAGATAGGGCGGAAATACTTATCCTCCCTTTGGCCTAAAACGGCCCCTAAGGCATAATCGCTAGCGTCACACATCAACTCGAATGGTAAAGACCAATTGGGTGGGGTCATAATGGAGGCATTGGTTAATCTCTCCTTAAGCAAGTTGAAAGCTTCAAGACACTCTTTATCAAAAACAAATGGGACATCTTTCTCTAACAACTTAGTCATAGGCCGGGTGATTTTAGAAAAATCTTTTATAAACCTACGGTAAAACCCCGCATGACCAAGAAAGCTTCTAACAGATTTAACATTTGTGGGTAGAGGCAATTTACTTATCACATCAATTTTAGCTTTATCAACCTCTAACCCTTCCTTAGAAACTTTATGTCCCAAAACTATACCCTGCTTGACCATAAAGTGACATTTTTCCAATTTAAGACCAAGTGTGCCCGTTCACACCTCTCCAACATCTTGCCAAGACTTTTTAAAAAATTTTCAAATGAACTACCTAAAACTGAAAAATCATCCATGAATACTTCCATGGAGGTTTCTATCATATCCTGAAAAATGGCATTCATGCAACGTTGGAAAGTCCCGGGTACATTACAAAGACCGAATGGCATCCTCCTATAGGCATAAGTGCCATAGGGACAAGTAAATGTGGTCTTCTCTTGATCTTTCGGGTCTATGGGTATTTGGAAGTACCCGGAAAACCCGTCCAGAAAACAAAAATACTCATTCCTGGCGAGCCGTTCGAGCATTTGATCGATAAAGGGCAATGGGAAGTGATCCTTGCGGGTCGCATCATTTAGTTTCCGATAGTCAATACATACCCTCCACCCCGTGACAGTTCTTGTGGGAATTAATTCATTTTTTTCATTTAAAACAACAGTCATCCCACCCTTCTTCGGTACACAGTGTACCGGACTTACCCATGAACTATCCGAGATGGGGAATATGATTCCCGCATCTAATAACTTCAAAACTTCTTTTTTAACAACATCCTTCATGTTTGGATTCAATCTCCGTTGTCTTTGCACAACAGGTTTAACATTATCAACAAAATTAATTGTGTGCTTACAGAATTCTGGACTTATACCCGGAATATCGGAAATCTTCCATGCAAAGGCCTTTTTATGGGCCTTCAACACGGTAATAAGCCTAGATTTTTCATCCTCCATCAAGGATGATGAAATGACAACGGGAGAAAAGATGTACCTTCTAAATATGCATACTCCAAATGATCCGGAAGTGGCTTGAGTTCCAAATCGGTTGGAGGGCTCTCAACCGATGTAGGCACTCGGGTGCTTCTATCAACTTTGATCTCTTCAAAAGATTCCTATTCCGGTGGAATTTCATCAACACTAAGAGCCATGATTTCATGCATCATTTCTTCAACCAACTCATGCTCTTCTTCACTACAAGCTAACAAGGCTTGTCCATCTTCCATATCCAAATAGTCCATAAGCTCCTTTTCCAAAGCATCTTCCTCCTCGATCACATCTATCCTAAAACAAGATTCATCACATGAGTACGGATGCTTAAGAGCTTTATCTACATTAAAAACAACCCGGTCATCACCGACACCTAGAGAGATTTCCTTGGCCTTGACCCGGATGATAGCATCCGCGGTCATGAGGAATGGTCGGCCTAAAATAGGTACATTAATGTCCGCCTCCATTTCTAGAATAACAAAATCAATCGGGAAAACCAAATGACCCACTTTAATCTGTAAATTTTCCGCTATCCCCATGGGATATTGGAATGATCTATACGCAAGCCTAATGCTCATGCGGGTCGGGGTCAATGCACCAAGAGACAACTTTTTATAAACAGAGTAAGGCATTAAATTATCGTTGGCCCCAAGATCGATCAATGCCTTATACAACTCAACACCAAAAGAACAAGAAATAAGAAAACTCCCTGGATCATCAAGCTTAAGGGGTATCTCGTTCTTTATTATCGCGGAAACCTCGGCACTCATAACTGCCGTCTTGTCTTCTTGTAGCTTCTTCCTATCCGGAATAAGATCTTTGAGAAACTTCCCCTAGTTGGGCATACCTACAAGGATATCAACTAACGGAACAAAAATTTTAACATTTTGAATTAACTCAACGAATTTCTTAAAGTTCTCCTTGATCTTCCCCCGCTTCAACCGTTGAGGAAACGGCACCTTCGGTTGGTAGGGCCTCACCGGAGGTGTCTCAACAGTAGGTTTCTCAACATTCTTAGATGGAACGGCTGGGACCTTCACGACCGAGTTCGGCTCCATCTCGATCTCCTCATCCACCGTCCCTTCTTGTTCAACCTGCACAAGAGGAGTAACAACATTAGGTGAAGAATTTGCAGAGTCATAAGTGTTACCTGCTCTTGTTGTGATAGCATTGACTTGCTCATTCCTAGCGTTTGGATGGTAATATTTGGTTCAAGATCCTTGATTGTTCTGCTGAGACTTAGGATTCTGTTGGGTATTGCTCGGTCAAGTACCGGGCTGCTTGTTCGACGCTCCTAGCTTTTCAAGCTTTGCCTCAATATCCTGAAATGTTGCTTGAGTACTCTTCGAACTTTGCTCAAGCTTATTTGTTAATCCATCCAACCTAGTAGTCATAGCATCCCATTGAGAGACCATCTTCTCATTAGTAGCTTTCTGAGCACCTACCAAATCCTTCATGATATCTCTCAATTCAGCATTCGCATTCTGCTGACTGTTGAATCTGCTAAACCTGCTTCCACTAAAACCAGAATTATTAGCATTAAAATTAGATGAAGGAAAAGAAGTACCTGATGACTGATTTTGATAACCGGTACTCTGATTGAAGTTCCCTTGCTGATTCTGGACATAGTTAACTTCTTGTGCCGGCTTATCCGGGCAATCCTCCGAGTAATGTATGTCCTCACAGTAGTCACACCCATCAGCAATCACCTTAACATCCCTTTCAATGCTTTTGAATCTCACATCTTGGTTGTCAAACCTCTCGTTCATCTGCTTTGTGAGGGCTTTGACTTCAGCAACCAAGCTCGATTCTTCACCACTCTCTAACTTCGCCACAGTCTTACCACTAGTTCTCTTGCTTACAAGCTCATCGCGATCAGAAAACTTCTTGGCCATATCATCTAAGATTTTGTACCCTTCAGCCGGGGTCACATTGTTCAAACTACCTCCAAATGCCCCGGCTAATTCCCTTCGAGTTCTCTTTAGCAAACCATCATAGAAGATCTTAACCACTGCTTCTGTGTTCAGATTGTTTCCTGGGCAATTCCTGATCATCTCCTTATATCGTTTCCAGGCATCTACTACATCTTCCCCTGGATCTTGAGTGAATGATCGGATCTTATTCTCCAACTATCTCTGAGTCCTTATAGAATAGAACTCATCAATAAACCCAACACGAAGGTCATCCCAAGTTGTATACAGATCATCTGGTTGCTCCTTTAACCATGCCTTAGCTCCTCCACATAAAGTGAGTGGAAAAAGATCAAGCTTCACATTATCATCTTGGTTCGCGCCATAGTGGTAAAACCTACAGATCTTCTCGAACCTCTCTAAATGCCCATACGGATCATTATTAGTTACCCTATCAAACTTCTCTTCCTCCACACTTTTCAAATGACTTCCTTTAAGAGAAAAGTTAACCCCGGTGGTTGGAAGGCGAATAGGAGTGCCCCTATTAGTGGGGACATTTCTCCTACGGTCACCGTAAAGACGGTTATTAGGGTTCTCCGGTTCTTGATCACCCATTCTCCTAGCTCTAACTAGTTGAGTTACCTGAAGATTTTCTCTAGGAATCTCTGTCAAACCCGGTTGATGAGTTTTATCCCGATTATCTTCTTCCTCTGAGCTATCACCAGTTTTGAACAAACCACTACTTTCGTAGAATTTAGAACTTAAGTGCACCTCGGACGTTGAACCTTTCTTTGAGTAATGTTGATCTAAATCTACGTCTGGGTGATCATGGTTTTCGGTGCTTGAATCTATGTTTTCGGTGTTTGAGGGCTCCGTGTTGTTTGATCTAAGTAAGCGTCGTCTAGCTTTCCCTGGATTAGATTGAGGACTAAGCAAAGGTCTACCAGAGGCTCTTGTGTTCATCAACTACAAAGCACCTGCACACGCACCACAAGAAAATACCGTTAACCGCACCAGAAACTAGCAAAATAAAACTGAAACAAAAAAAAAATCTATCTATTAAAACAAATAACTTCCTCACAAATGAATGCAAGGAAGGTTCGAATCACAAAACTAACAACTACTTAATTTAAGTCCCCGGCAGCGGCGCCAAAAACTTGATGTGCGAAATCTAGCTTTAAATTTATAAACACGATTTACCGAAAGATTGACTACTACACACTCATAGGCAGTGTACCTGATCGCATGCAGTATAGTTAAAACTGGTAAGCCGAGATCGTTCATAAGGACTTAAATAAGCAATTGTAAACATTAAATGATTCAAGTAAAATATGGGGATGTTGTGGCCGAATTGCCACGTTGCAAGTAGTTAGTTTGAAAAGTCAGTAATCCCAAAGGATTAATCGAAAGAGAAGTTTGTTGTTGAAAACAATAATTTAAAAGTCACCCATCTTGAATACGCTCGACAGAATGTTAGGATTGCACATTTGATATAGTTCAATTTCAATTTATTGATTAAATGACCGAGACTCAAATTAATCGCCAACCCCGTACCCGTCAAGTTAACAATTTGTTCGACTCTCTTGTATAAACTAGTTTCATTATTAAGACCGGTACCCCGAGACGCCTTTTTATAACTTCCCTAGTTTAACAATGGTTTTGGTCATTTCAGGTAACAATTTTGCCTATCGATTGTATCCAACCGTCAACTCATTAATTCTTATCAAATATTGATTACCCTCTACCGTACCCGTTATAGAACCAATTGCTTCTAACCAAGCAATCAAAATAACTTATACCCAAATCCTAGTCGTAACTAAGCAATGAACACAAATTATCCGCAATCAATAATTTAATAGCAAAGAATTAATAGATTAAGATCACGACAAAACGTTAAATCAAATCACTTGAATTAATAAATATTGTGCAATCCCTACATAATGTCTCACTCCATCAAGATGGATGAAAGGGCGATTAGCCACTCATACTAAATATGAAATAACAAATCAAAACGAAGGAATTCATTGTTACCGAATACAAAGGATTGAAAAACGAATAACGATATGATTCCAATAAAGCTTAAGATCCTCCGAATTGATGAAATATGAGAAAAACCCTAAACGAGGACTCTAAATCGTCTGGAATATCAAAAGATAGGTTTTTGGAATGTTTTTGCAGCTATTTATATGTTGACTAAATTCAGCAGATTCGGCATTGAACTGCGTCGCAGTCCCAGACTG
Source organism: Erigeron canadensis (assembly GCF_010389155.1). Classification (NCBI taxonomy): domain Eukaryota; kingdom Viridiplantae; phylum Streptophyta; class Magnoliopsida; order Asterales; family Asteraceae; genus Erigeron; species Erigeron canadensis. Next base: position 21,489,225 of record NC_057769.1, read on the forward strand.
CGACGCAGTTTCTTCTTTGACTTTTCTGTTGACTTTGACTTTCATTGACTGGCCTTCTGTCGTGTATAGCCAAAATGCGTCGCAGTTTCGCTAAACTGCGAAGCAGTTTCAACCTCGACTATAATTACTGCGATGCATACCCATACTGCGTCGCAGTTTCTTGTTGACTTGCGTTGACCACCTTGACCAGCTTTGACTTTCTTCTAATCTTGACTTATGTGCCTCGTAAAACGTCCGTAGGCACTCGTTTTTCTCCAGGAGCTTCGTTTTCTTCAAGTTATCGCTTAGGTACCTGTTTTCCACCTGAAACACTGACAAATACCATAAACGCACCAACTGTATATGAAAACGGCTCGTAAACCTCAGTAAACAACCACTTTAAGCTATGGGAAATGGGCATAAAATACGAAATATCAGGCATAAGCATTGACTTTGCCCTTTTGCATTAGAACACAACCAAAACCTTATCCCGAAGCATCACAATAAATGACAAAGTCTTCAACTCCATTCGGGAGAGTTAAATAGGTGCCTCACACAACCTATCTTTAAGAGTATGGAAAGCTTGTTCTTCTCTCTTGCCCCATTCAAATTTTCATTCTTTTTGAGTCAAGAGAGTAACAGGTTGTGCAATGCGGGAGAAGTTTTCAATGAATATTCTATAATAACCCGCCAATCCAAGGAATTGACGGATCTCGGATGGTGTTTCGGGTCTTCTCCAATCCTTGACCGCTTCATTTTTAATAGGGTCCACATGAATGCCATCCTTGCTCACCATGTGACTAAGAAAGTGGACCTTTTCTAACCAAAACTCACACTTGGAGAATTTAGCATACAACTTCTCCTTTCTTAACAATTTAAGCACTTGACGCAAATGTTCGGCGTGTTGTTCCTTTGTTTTGGAATAAACAAGTATGTTATCAATAAAGACAATGACAAACTGGTCCAAGAAAGGTTGACACACCCGGTTCATCAAATCCATGAACACCGCCGGTGCATTGGTCGACCCGAAAGGCATAACGGTGAATTCAAAATAGCCATACCTTGTACAAAAGGCCGTTTTATGAATGCCATCTTCATGTACCCGGTGTTGATGATAACCCGAGCAAAAGATCGATTTTGGTAAAGTGCTTGGCACCTTGAAGTCGATCAAAGAGATCATCGATCGAAAGAACTGCATGGTCCTCCGATCGAAACAAGGAGAGGGTTTTGACCGATTCGTTGGCGGATCCCTATCGGTGTAAAGCTTTGAGAAACTTAACGCCAGAAGATCGGGTGTGTTTGTGTTTGTGTTGGTGGTGGAGACGACTTCGTAGGGAAGACGACCACCTTAGGTGTTCGGGTGAATGAGGCTTAGTATCTCGTAGAAAGAACTTGATGCCTTATTCGTGAGGGGAAGACCTCTTTATATATGACTAACTTATCTTGGGGATAAGTTAGGATTTTAGGGGGATACCCTATCGTTTTGGGTACAAGATATGGTGGACATGTTTATCGGATTTACATACGATATTGTAGATATATTATAATAATAAAAGATATGGAAAGTTACCTTTTCTTTAGGAGGAAGAAACTAAGAGATTTCCTCCATATTTGGCGGAGCTCCGTTCTAACGGATGAGGTCCGTTCTCCCGAGGTGAGATCCATTTTGAGGGAGGTGAGCTCCGTAATTCTGGCTAAAAACATCCTTAAGCAGCCTCCATAATACGGAGGTAGAGCTCCGTATAGGGTACATCATCAAATGACAAACTGGTCCAAGAAAGGTCGACACACCCGGTTCATCAAATCCATGAACACCACCGGTGCATTGGTCAACCCGAAAGGCATAACGGTGAATTCAAAATGGCCAAACCTTGTACGAAAGGTCGTTTTATGAATGTCATCTTCATGTACCCGGAGTTGATGATAACCCGAGCAAAGATCGGTTTTGGAAAAGTGCTTGGCACCTTGAAGTCGTAAGAGATCATCGATTCGAGAGAGGGGATACCGATTCTTTACCGTGAGCTTATTCAACTCCCGGTAGTCAATACACATTCTGAATGATCCGTCTTTCTTCTTGACAAAGAGGACGGGAGCACCCAAGGAGATTGGCTAGGACGAATGAAGCCTTTCTCTTGGAGTTCCTTGAGTTGAGTTTCAAGTTCTTGCATTTCGGTCAAAGCAAGTATATAGGGAGCTTTTGCCACGGGTGCAGCTTCGGGAATAAGATTGATATGGAAGTCAAGTTCACGAGATGGAGGTAATCCCGGTAAGACGTCCGTAAAAACATCGGGAAAATCACGGACAATAGGAACGGTCTTCAATTAGGCTTTAGAATTTGAGGAATCGGATGTTTCACCTTGGACTCTAAGAATTTTACCGTTAGACAACGGTATTTTAACAACCCTCTCACCACAATCAATCGTTTCATTTACCGCCGTTAGCCAATCCATACCCACAATGACATCAAAACTCCCAATATCGAAGGGCATAAGGTCTATGAAGAATTCAACACCTTCTAGGTTCAAGATACAATCACGTATTATTTGGCTAAGTTTAGTTAGTGACCCGTTTACCATTTCTATATCAAGCACATAGTTTAGAGTACACAGAAGCATATCAATCAAAGGAATAAGACTAGAGGACACAAAACTATAATCGGCTCCGAAATCAAATAGAACCGTTGCATAGTGACCATTAAGAAGAAAGGTACCTGCAACAACATTGGGGACATTACGGGCTTCATTAGCATTGGCATTGACCGCAAAGGCTCGGCCACGGGGTTGCACTTGGTCGTCTTGTTGTCTTCGGTTTTGATTAGGCCCGACAATTTGTAGTTGGTTGGGGTGAACGGCTACTTGAACTTGTTGTCCCACTCATCGAGGACAATTGATGCGGTAGTGATGAGGGCTACCACATTCAAAACATTCTCCTCCTTGTTGATTACCATGAGGAGGGAGAGCATGGAGTGGTCCTACATTGAGTGGGGTCGCCCTTGGCGTCATACAATCCTTAGACATATGCCCCAAGCGGTTACAATTGAAACATTCCCCACATTGAATGTTGGTGGGGTGGTGCTTATTACAAAAAGGATGAGGCCCCGCATAAGGTCTCCTTGCCGGCTCAACCACCGCCATCACTCTTCCCCGGTTCGCATTCTTGGGGTCAAACCTACCCATATTCTTTACCCCACTTGACTCCGGCACTTCCTTTCACACTACCGGCTCGGTTGATTGCTTCGCCCATGGAAGTAGGCATGACAGGGTTGATGAGAGAGCGGACATGTGGATTCAAACCCAAGAAAAACTTCTCAATGGCTCGGGACTCGGTATTCACTAGATGAGGAAAAAGGGTAGATAAGTCTTGGAACCGTCTAATGTATCCCTTATATAACAACCATTTAAGGTACGCAGAGGAAGCACGTTGACCAGGTCTCTTGCAGAAGTTATGAGTTAATGTAGAAACACGAAGCTCTTTTTATTATAAAAGAAAAAAAATGCCCTCAACATCTATTTTCATAAGTTATACCTCACCTCACAATCTAAATTTCGGGAAGAAATTTCATTTAACGGGTAGATACTATAACAACCGGCAAATTTCAGTTCATTTCTCATTACACATATTTAATTAAACATTTTTCTTTGTCGACAAGCAGCAAAATACTAATCGAAATCAAAGGAAAATGTGGTAATGCACCTAAGCTGACAAGTCATCCTATTTAAGTTGATTAAAATCTAACAAATCTATTAACTACGTATGACTAACAATTTAGTATATTTATTGTTTAATTGTATCTAAATCTTATGTTTAAATATTTTACCAACTTATACTCCATGGATCCTACGTACATATTGCATGAATACATACATATGGATGAAAACTATATATTTTGTGTCACTTAGCATGTAAATCATATATGTCATGACCAGCTTATGGATCAAGTCATGATCAATTTAGTACAACAAAACAATAAACAAGTAAAAAGTTGAAGACTTTATTTTACTCAACCTAATAAGACAAATAATAAAAGAATTCAAAGATTTAATTACTAAAGATTTAAAATAAAAACCTTAATAAATTTAAGATTTACATGAGCTTGTATGATTTATTTACACTACATGAAAAAGTTAGAAAACCCAAAACCTTTATGACTTTATCCTTTCCGCTTGTAAGTAAAGTGTTTGTAAGTAAAACATTTACATTATAAAATTTATTTATATAAGGGGTTAATGAAACTAAAGTCAAGAGCCCGTAGGCAAAACCATAATAAATAAATGAAACAATTCATGTCAGCATATGCAAATGATATCTCAAAACTTATAAACAAAACCGTGTAGTAGCTTACAAGCACGTATAGAAACTTCCGTAGATATGACAATAAGAGATGGGCAAGTAGCTTACAAGCACCTCCCTTGAAGCTCATCATATTAGTAAATGAACTAGATGTTCGACACGTAGTCCCCCCCTTTTCTTGTTGATCACGGTTTTGAGGACTATAAATACCCCTCTCCCTTTGCTTTCATTTCATGCATCCAACACATCCAAGCCTTCCAAAACACCCTCTTACTCTTTGGTTTTGTCACAGCAAAAAGTTTGGAAAACAAGCCTCACGTTAGGCACAAAAATCCCCCTAAACCTCCTTCACAACCAACGGTTTCACTTTTCAAGACCTTATCACATTACAACATTAAACGAGCAAGAAACACCCCTTATTTTGGCTTCCGTAAAGGGTTGTGAAACTGTCTCAGGAACATCCCAACCTCACCATCGTATCACCATAGTTTAAAAGCTAGTAGATACGTGTTTCGGGTTTGCCATTTGAAGCTAGGTAGTTGCTGGGTCTTTTGAAGCCTTTTCGAGATCGTTACGAGACCATTCTTAGATCTTTGCGAGTATGTTTTGAGTTCGTTCTCTTGGGTCATTATATACGGCTAAAGATTAAGGGTTAATAATAGAGTTAATCTCATCATGACACACTTAGTTTGGGCATTCTCTCATATCAACTACTAAGGTGAGTCTCGTATCCCCTCTTTTAAAATATTTTATATTTTTGGGTGAGAATACATTGCTCAATTTTATGGATACAAGTATTGTTAATAGTTTGTGGTATAGCTATGTATACAATCACTCATGAAAGCCCCTTGTTAACTTGAGTCGTGAAACAAACGCGCGAATATTATGGATAGTACTATCGGGGTTGACACCCTTGTCCGGGCTAGTCATGCCAGCTGGGTTAAACGGGCATATAATATTTGAAACTACAGTGTTGGATTGAAACACTACTGAAGGGGTAGCAATGGTTAATGCATCGGCACTCAAGGCATAGCATACGAAACTATTGGTCTATTTTATATCTGTTATGATATATGTTAGAAATCCAAAAATAGTGATACATTGTAATTTAAGTTATGGACATACTTGTTGTTAAGTCATAAGTTGATGATTTCTAAGGTTGAGGGGCTAATAGTGTTAATTAGCATAGTTGGATAGTTTAGACTATAAATAGCCCTCAATTCCTTAGAAATCATAACTGGGGCATAACCTGATCATAACATTTTTCATACCATTACACACACTTGATTCCAATTCTCTCTCAACACACACACAAACACCAAGAACACACACTAACCAAACACCATTGTTAATGTGAATTCGGTTGATAAAATCGTGTTGATTACATTTGGTATCAGAGCAAAACATCATTTTGATCTCGATCCATAACTGAATTCAATCACATTTCATCAAAAATCACCATTAATTCTTTTTTTTTGTTTCTGTTCGTCGTTTTGTTTTTACTGAAAATCCAAAAATTAACCTCTCAAATCACATAAAATCACAAATGTTTGTTCATCATTCAATTCCTCATAGTTAATAACATAATCCTATCAAGTTTCGTGTTCTAATTCGATCTGGATCAAAAGTTCAGATTTTGAGTTTTTGGCGCTAAAATTTGGGATTTGATTCTGTTGTCTTATAAGCTAAATTTTGTTAATCGGATCATTGCAGAGGTGAAAACAAACTGTTTGCAAGTGGTTTCATGTTCCAATTCTCAGAAAATCAAAAGATATTGAAGTTTTAAATATCGTCAATGGAGTTGTTCATGTTCAGAGGTTGAAGACGACTGTGTAAAGCTAAAACGATCTTAATTAGATCGTTTCAGTTTTTCTTTCCTTCATACTTTCATATCAGTGTTGTGAATTGTCAAACGATTCAAATTTTGATCGTTTTGAGAAGTGTGGTTGTGTTGTGAAGAACTGATTCTGGCTAATTGATCCTTTGGATTGGTTTTGGTCAATTCAATTCTTGAAAAATACACAAGTCTGAAGAGAAACCAAAACGATCTCTTTTAGATCGTTTCAGTTTTCCTAGAAAGAAGAACGATCTCTTTTAGGTCGTTTCAAGTTTCATTTGAATTTTCTCTAGTTTGAAGTAATGCCTGAAGAGTTGTGTTTGGAAATCAAACTATTTTTGGGTAACTGATCTTCGTGATTGGTTTTGCTCAATTCATTTTATTCCATTTCATACCAAAACTCTGCCCAAATCGTTTTAGAATACTTAGAATTTTTCCTTCTTCTGAAAATCGTTTTAAGATTAGATCATTTTATTCCTATCTCAAAACAGATCGTTTCATTGTAATTCAAATTAAGATCGTTTCTTTCTTCATTCAATTCAGATCGTTTCATTCTTATCTCAAAACAGATCGTTTTATTTTAATTCCAATTCAAATCGTTTCATTCTTACTTCAAATCAAATCGTTTCTTTTTCATTTCAATTCAGATCGTTTCATTTCATTCCAAAATTAGATCGTTTCAGAGTTTCCCAATTTCTTCAAAATCAATTCAATTCTCAACACAAATCAATTTCAAATGACTACTCGTGAAGCATTATCTCTGGGTACTGATACAAGACCACCAGTTCTTTATCGTGGTAATTATGGACTTTGGAAGAAATCGTTCATGGATTACATTGAATGTCAGACAAATGGTCACATGCTTAAGGACTCAATCATCAATGGACTTGCTATGCATCGTCATCCTACTACCCGCACTATTTTGACTCCTGATCTTTTGAACGCCGAACAAAGAGATCGTACTGCTGCTGACAACAGAGCTAGGTCATGTTTGTACCAAGCACTTCCTGATGAGATCTATGGCTCAGTTGACTCTTACGACACAGCAAAGGAGATTTGGGATGAAGTTGCTAGACAAATGGAAGGTTCTGATGTAACTTCAACAATTCGACTGTGTCTTAACTGAGTTTGACAATTTTCAGAAATCTCCAAATGAATCTCTTGAGTCCGTCTACTACAAATTTTGCAATGTGATCAATGAACTGAGAAAGAACAAGGTCAAGAAAGATGAGATTGAGTTGAACATCAAGTTTATCAAAGCACTTGGTTCCGAATGGGAAGAATATGGAACTCAAATCAAACAACATCAAGATCTGACCAAATTCACCATTCATACTCTTTATTAATCTTTCAAGTTGAATGAGAGCAAAGTTATAAGCAAAAATTCATTCAACAAAGTGCCAGAAGTTGTATCTACTGATCCTTTGGCATTGGTCGTTGAAAGAAAAGTTTCTGAGGCTCTTAAAAGACAAATGACGGTTGTGTTTTCGTCTAATGAGGAGGGAGAAGATTACTTGGCTTCAAGAGATGGTATTCCTGATGAATTCTACCAAGCTCTTGCCGCTGTGACCAAGCATTTCAAGAAAAAGTATTTCAAAGCGAGGCCAACTAACAACAATCTTCGAACTTCATCAACAAGTGCATTTCCAAAGAAGGAACAATATCATCACAAGAGTTTTGAACAAGGTGAAACAACTGGTTCCAAGAAAAGAAATAAGAAAGCAGAAACTGAGAAACAAATCATGGAGAAAGAAAAGACTTCAGACAAAAAGTGTTACAACTGTGGAATTCCTGGTCATTTTGCTGTGGATTGCAAGCTGCCTCGCAAGAAGACTTATGAATATTACAAGCAGAAGATGCTTCTGGCAAAACAAGTTGAAGCCGGTCAAGCCTTGATTGCTGAAGATGACAAGTGGCTTTTGCTCACTGACGATGAAGATGAAGATCTGTCTGCCAATGTATGTTTCATGGCAAGGTTGAGCAAAGACAAAGTGTTTGAGGCTGACAACACGGACGAGGAATATCCCGATGATGAGGTAAATCTCGATTCTACTTTTTCATCAGTTAAGGATAAAGAGTCTTGTAGAATTGCCTTATCAAACCTGACGAATCATTACACTTCTTTAGCCAATAAAAACAAGAAATTGAAAAATAGCATTGTATTTTCAAAAACGGAGTACACAAAACCTCTTGAAGAAAATTCTAAACTTCTTTTTGAGTATAATGCTATGAAACTAGAATTTCAAAACTATAAAGAACAAATGTTGGTTAAAGAATGTGAAATGAATGCGTCTCCAGACTCTAAGTTATTGGAAAAGTGTCATAATTTAGAAAAGACCATTCTTGATCTTGAAAAGGCCAATCAAGATCTTGAAGTTAAAAAAACCAATGAATGGCTTCGTGCAAATGCAAGACAAATGGATGTTGATATTCTTAATAAGAAGCTTCGAGAAGCTACACCAAAAACAATTGAACTTGAAAGAAAAGTTTCTGATTTAAATCATAACTGTTTTTTAAAAGGCGTTGAGATTGAAAATCTTGAAAGACAAATTGAGGAACATAAAAAGAATATATTTTTCTATCAAGAAAAGTTGTACAAAGTTGAACAAAACCCTCTTTTGGATTTCACTGCCTATTTCAATAAGTCAAAAATTGATAAATCAGAACTTCTTCTTGGGTTGGGATTTGAGAATATCACTCCACTGCAAAAAGCCAAAGACAAGATCGAACCCTTGTATGATGAAAAGTTTTTGAGACTTGGTATGGTTCAACAATTCATACGTCCATTGGATGACGAATTTGAGACTGATGAAGTTGAGAAAATTCAAAACAATAAATTTTTGGTTAATTATGATGCCATCAACACTTCTTACGTAATGAAAAAGTCATCAATTTTTGAATTAGAAGAGATTGAGTCTAATTTTCAAAACCAAGAATTTGTCGTTTCTCCACCTAAACCAACTAAAATGTATGTTCCATCCACAATTTTGGAAAAACAAATAGAAGGTTTACAACAAAAGGTGGAATCTCAACAAAACCTTATCAATAATCTAAATCTCAAAATCCGAATTCAAAGAATGAATCAATTGTTGTTGATATCAAGAAAGTCTGTGTGAATGTTTCTACACAAACTGATTTCAGTCTTTTAGTAGAGCATTCCACTCAGACTACTTGTGTTTCATCTACTGGTTCCTCCACCCAAACCTTGACTGATTCTTTTGAATATTCTTGTCAAAATACTGCTACTGAAATAGCTGATGATTATGTGCAATCTGATTTATCGAATGACGAACTTGCGTATAGTTTAGTTTTGATATGGTACTACTTTAGGTTTTTCACGTGTGATGTTCCTGAAGAGTTAGTTGTTCACCCTAAGCCTTGTGCTAGTATAGGTGTTGCTACTTCTACTCAATTTTCTTGTAAAACCAAAGAAGCGTCAGTTCAAGTTGATTTTATTCCCAAGACAACCAATAGTGTGAAGTTGGAGAACAAAACTCCTGATTTTTCAAAATTCTCTCCGGTTTCACCATTTAACAAATCTGATTTTGATAAATTCATGGAGGGAGAATATGTTTTTGATTCTGAAACTGAGAAAAAGATTGAATCTACCAAAATCAAAGTTGAATCAAAAGAGGAATCTCCAAAATTGTTTTTCAAAGCTCCAACTTCATATTATTCAAAGAAACGGATTATTTCCAAAACCATCAAGACTGAACCAAAGACTGTCACCAAACCAAGAATCAATAAGTTAAAAACAAAGTGTCCTACCCCAGAAAAGCATGTTAAAACCAAACAAGATGAGAACAATCCCAAAATAAAATACAACAAAGTGAAACTTCTGGAAATCAATTCAAATGTTTCTTTGTCTAGCTCTCATTCTAGTTCAAATTCTAAAGTGTCTAAGTCTAGCTCAGTTTTGCTAACTAGGGATGCTTCAAATGGTGCAACTAGGTATAGGGATAAATATGGCTGGTTTTCTCATGGTAAACCTAAGAAACAAGAAGTTTCCGCACCACCAAAAGAGTCTAAAAAGATAAAAGTGCTTCAAAACTCTCATTCTAATCTTCTTAATGCCAATCCAACAGGTGGAAAGAGCTTGATTAGTGAGTCTAAATGGGTAGCTAAGTCATTAGTACCTAAGATCACTAATGTTGATAAAAAGGAGAAAAGGCGAAGAAGAAAAGATGGTAGAAAGAAGAACCATGTTTCTGTTGAGTCAAACAATTTATCTTTTAAGTCCTCTGTGTTAAACAATGTTAATGGTGCCAAGGCTAGGCCTTGTGATGTTGTAAACAATGTTATTTCTTGTTCTTATATGCATGGTTTGAATGTTGGTAAACATGTTCTTTTGATTCATGCGTTAATATTCAGTTGTTTAATCCAAATGTGCTTGTTGATAATGTGTTTGTTAACAAGTATGTTGACATGAAAGCATGTTTGTATGCATCTCCTAAGTTATACCCCCTGCATGTATTAACTAACCACAAAGGACCCGTCTTTAAGTGGGTACCTAAAGTCGGTTAAATTGTTGTCTGCAGGAAATAACCATCTGTGTATTGATACTCGATTCCGGGTGTTCAAAACACATGACTGGCAATAAATCTTTACTTAAGAATTTTGTTGAAAGATTCATGGGAACTGTTCGTTTCAGAAACAACAATTTCGCTCCAATTCTAGGTTATGGAGATATTGAAAGAAACGGAATTGTCATCAAGAAAGTTCATTATGTTGAAGGCCTGAGTCATAACTTGTTCAGTGTTGGACAGTTCTGTGACAACAATCTTCAAGTTCTTTTTCGACAATCTCTGTGCAAAGTCCAAACTCTAGATGGAGTTGATATCCTATGCGGAGATCGTGAAGACAATCTTTTCACAGTTAATCTTGATGATAACCAACCAACTGATAATATCTGTCTTGTTTCAAAAGCTACTTCAAAAAATTCTTGGTTGTGGCTTAGAAGGCTTTCTCACTTGAATTATCAAACCATCAATGCTTTAGTCAACAAGCAACTTGTTGAAGGCTTGCCTGACTACAAATATGAAAGTGAGCATGTCTGTCCTTCTTGTGCAGTTGGGAAGATCAAGAGAACTTCTCATAAACCAAAGAAAACTCCACACACTTTGGCACCTCTTCATTTGATTCACATGGATCTTTGTGGGCCTATGAAAGTACAAAGTAGAAACGGGAAGAGATATATTCTGGTTATCATTGATGATTATTCTAGATACACTTGGGTCAAGTTTCTTGCATCAAAAGATGAAACAACTCAAATTCTGATCGATTTCATCACTTCCACTCAAGTGAATCTTCAACTTCCAGTCCGTTATATCCGTTCAGATAACGGTACTGAGTTCAAAAATGCCATCTTCAATGAATTTTGCAAATCAAAAGGCATTACTCACCAATTCTCTGCTGTTCGTACCCCACAACAAAATGGTGTTGTTGAAAGGAGAAACCGTACGCTGGTGGAAGCAGCAAGAACAATGCTTGCTTATTCCAAGTTACCATCAAACATGTGGGCTGAAGCTGTTGACACTGCCTGTCATACTCAAAATCGGTCCATCATTAATCAGCGTCATGAGAAGACTCCTTTTGAGGTTATTAACAAACGTAAACCCAACATCAATTACTTCCATATTTTTGGGTGTGTCTGTTATACCTTGAATGATCGGGAAAATGTTGGAACGTGAAAGGAAAGGTGACGAAGGTTACTTTGTTGGTTACTCAAAGACATCGATTGCATATCGCATCTTCAATCGTCGAACAAACACGATTCAAGAAACCATGAATGTTTGGTTTGATGAGATGTCTGGCATGATATTTGAACAAGAAAGTTTGCTACCAACAATTAGTGATCCAAGTACTTCAAGTGCTTCCTCAAGGACGTCTACCTTAGCCTCAAAATTCAAGAAATATCCAACTCCAACAAGTGAAGAGCTAGATATTCTTTTCGAAGAATTCTACAACTCAAAACCGATTCAAGAAAAGGAACCTCAAGTCATCAATGAACCAATTCCGAATAATGACCCATTCAAACAAGTGAATCAGTTCCTGACAACAATCATGAATCATCTTCAAATTCTGCAGAGCAAGAAGAATCATCTTCAAGTGATATTTATTCTCAAAAGAATGTTCAAGAACAACCTTCTCAAATCACCCAAACAACAAATTCATCAAATACTCCAAATGTGTATGTGCCACTGGATTTTGATCATCCAAATTTTGAGGAAAAAGTTCTTCCAAGCTATGATTCCATTTCTCAACAGAACTCTGGATTTTATGATGATAATGTTGACATTCATCAACAAGATCCTCTTCCTCATGATAACAAGTGGTCACGTATGTGCAAAGATCATCCTACAGAACAAATCATCGGAGATCCACAAGCTGGTGTTTCTACCCGTACTACAGTCAATGAGTGTCTTGTTGCACTTTCACTGAGTAACATTGAACCCAAAACCGTCTCTGAAGCTCTTTGTGATCCTGAGTGGGTTAAAGCAATGCAAGATGAATTAGCTCAGTTTGAGAGACTGAAGGTATGGAGATTGGTTCCAAATCCAAGGAAAGAAGAACCAATTCGCACCAAGTGGATTTTCAAGAACAAGAAGGATGAAAATGGAGTTGTAGTAAGGAACAAAGCTAGATTGGTTGCAAAGGGTTACTGCCAACAACCTGGTGTGGATTTTGACGAGACTTTCGCTCCTGTTGCAAGAATGGAGGCCATTCGTATATTCTTAGCTTATGCCGCATTCAGAAACTTCACAGTGTTTCAAATGGATGTGAAGACAGCATTCTTGAATGGAGAACTCAAAGAAGAAGTTTACGTGGAGCAATCTGAAGGTTTTGTTGATCCTAAGAAGCCAAACCATGTCTACAGGTTAGACAAGACTCTCTATGGTTTGAAACAAGCACCCCGAGCATGGTATGATTCCTTATCTACTTTCTTACTCAAAGGAGGCTTTACCAAAGGTACTATAGATCCTACCCTGTTTATTCGTAAGCAAGGTAAACATGTTTTACTTGTCCAAATATATGTTGATGACATTATTTTTGGGTCAACCAGTCAAACAATTTGTCGAAATTTTTTCATCTCTAATGGTCAATCATTTTGAAATGAGCATGATTGGGGAAATGAATTACTTTTTGGGTCTACAAATCAAACAATTACCAACTGGTATTTTATATCACAAGGTAAGTACATAAAAGATATGTTGAAAAAGTTTGAAATGACTAATTGTACTTCAATTTCAACCCCAATGGCTGCTCGTACAAACATTAATGCTGATAAAAATGGAAACCATTTGACTAAAAGAGGTATAGAAGCATGATTGGTTCGTTGTTGTATCTTACAGCATCTCGCCCAATATAATGTTTGCAACATGTATGTGTGCTAGGTATCAAGCCGCTCCGACTGATTTACATTACCAAGCTGTGAAACGAATTTTTCGTTATCTGAAGGGTACACCCAATCTTGGTCTCTGGTATCCAAGGGATACTGGATTCAATTTAACTGCCTATTCAGATGCAGATCATACAGGTTGTAAGCTTGATCACAAGAGCACATCTGGTACTTTACAATTCTTAGGGGATAAGATTGTAAGTTGGTCATCCAAGAAGCAAAATTGCGTATCACTGTCAACAGCGGAGGCTGAATATGTGGCTGCTGCTAGTTGTTGTGCTCAAGTGTTATGGATGAAAACACAACTTACCGACTATGGTCTGAAATATGATCGTGTCCCTATCTACTGTGATTCACAAAGTGCCATTGCAATTGCTGTCAACTCAGTCAATCACTCACGCTCAAAGCACATTGATGTGAGATATCATTTTCTCAAAGATCATGTTGAGAAAGGTGACATTGAACTCTACTTTGTGGGAACTGACCACCAACTCGCTGATTTGTTCACAAAACCACTGGACGAAAAGAGGTTTAATTTCTTAATCTCTAAACTTGGTATGCTAAATCTTGATCCTTGATTCACTTTACTATGGAAGGAATTCTTGATTCATTTTTCAAAAATCATAAAAAGTTGAAAAACAAAAATCAAATACAAAAATATAAAATTTTGAAAAATAACAAAAAGATTTTTTAATTTTTCTTTCCTTTATTTCAAAGTGGCTTGCATATATTCTGTATGCAACCCGTTCTTCATTAAACTATTTATTTTAAAATGGTTTACATATACTCTATATGTAACTGTGTTAAATGATATTTATTACTTCATGGCTTATGCATACTCAGTGTATAACCCATACTTATTTGTGTTATTTATTTTATAAATAGTTTGCATATACTCTGTATGCAACCTGGTTTTAAAATAAAATTATTTATGTTTCAAAATTGAAATTAATTCATGTTGTTATACATATAAATTGATATAAGATAACATGGAATTGAACGCCTTTGTGTACTTCCAAGTGGTCTTATATGAATGTATATGTGTAAAACAAGATGTTAATTGCAGATTTTGTTACACCTGTTTCAAAAACTCTCAGTTGTTGATATGAGAAGCAAAGGATTGAACGCCTTTGTGTACTCCTGAGTTATCTCATTTTGAACAATTGATTGAGTTCATTTTTCATAAAACCTGTTTTGATTTCACACAAATCATTTTGCTCACCTTTTCTATGAAAACTTTCAAGATTTACCTTTGCATAGATTAAGGGGGAGTTTGTGATTTCAAAATTTCAAAACTTCAAATGTGTTTACAAATCATTTTTTTACACACATTGATGATTTTTCAAATGATTTTCATCATTGAAGTTCGGTGTTTAGTTTGCACTTGAGCGATTCGTTCACTCCATGACTTCATCATCACCGATAAGTTCTAACCCAGGAGTATTCATTTTTTCTTTAGATAGTAAGGGTATTTTGAGTGATAATGATTTCGTGCAACTAGGATGGAGGGAGTAATGTCAAAAGTGAGAGGTTATGGTGATAATGTTGTGAGAAAAGGGTTAAAAGAATTGATACCCTTCCCTAAAATTCTCAAATCGCCGGGTAAAACACATTTCTATCGGATGTCATTTGTTGATATCTCGGTATTGAAGAAGCCTTCATGGACCCAATGAAGCGATGCACATCTTTACCTAAACACTCAAGTGTTCTAACAAATGCTTGTTTTATTTCTCACGGAGATTTTCTCATTTCTATTGACTCTTCATTTGGAAGACGTTGATATTGAAAAAGGGTGACACTCTGCTCCAGTCCCCGACTCATTTGATCACTTTGTGTCTAGAGCTCTCATGATTGATCATTATTTGATCGTTATTCATTCTTTAGGACACATTTGCATCATATCTTTGTGATATACATGCATATCTTTGTGATATAGCCGGAACATTTGTAGTGATATCTTAATTGATATTTCACGATGATCAAATGGAATCCTACCATTGCTAATCATCATTTCCCGCTTGAACGTAGGTCTCATAATTGCATTTTGTAATTATTGAGTTAACAAGAAGTCTATTGTGACCTTGGATTTTTTTCCTAAAAGTCTT
Source organism: Erigeron canadensis (assembly GCF_010389155.1). NCBI lineage: Eukaryota > Viridiplantae > Streptophyta > Magnoliopsida > Asterales > Asteraceae > Erigeron > Erigeron canadensis. The sequence continues at coordinate 21,504,835 of NC_057769.1, forward strand.
TAAGGATAGTAGAACATGGTTATCGAACGCCTAGGTGACACTGACCATGGTTTACATTCTTTGAAGCATTCTTGAGGTTGGAAAGCCAAAAGACCAAACTATGTTAGAGGTTTGCTTTGTGCGTTTCTCAATGATACATAGGAAATCCGATAAATGGTATACATTTTCTTCGGTCATTTCATTAATCTTTCGATTTTTGAATGCAAACGGATCATTCTTATCCGGTTCTTTTCTCATCACCCGAACACAGAAAAACACCACACACACATGACACAATGTTTATCACCAACAACTTCAATCTCACATTTAGTCATCCATAGGAACAATTGGGTTGGATTATATGGTTAGATTGATATTTTGATGGTTGATAATTCTCCATGAGCATAATGTCTAGAACTTAGTCATGATTATTTCTTTCAAACAATCCAATCAATCAATGTTTGCATAATGACATTGGTTCCCAATTTGTCATTATGAGGGGGAGAAAATAGTATGATTGATGATTATTGATTAGGAGAAGAAATTAGAATGATTGATAAGGACAAGGAGAAAAGTTTGTGTTTGGTTGTTTCAATTGCTTTCAGAGATACTATTATTCAGCTTCAAAAATCGAAGATACTGTGATTACTCATGGATTAATCATTCAGATATTTACTCTCAAAAGTGCTTAAGATAAAGTGACAAAGAAGAAAAGCCTCAAAAAGAGTCTTCATCAAATTAAAGATCTTCACGTCATTCAACAAACACTTTACCTAAAGCTACATTGCAATATCAAGGGGGAGAGTACATATCTCTGAAAATTCATTCCAAGATTTCAAAGAAAAGACTTCAAGATTCGAAGATTGAAGAATTCAAGACAAGTTCATACCTTCCGCACCTCAAAAGACAACTCTGATTCATGATTCAACAATCTTCAAAGATTTAAGACATACACACACTCATCATTCTCTGTTCTATAAGAACATTGACAATCAACAAATGATTTAACTTCAAGAAGTCCAAGACCTAGACTGAATCAAGTTCTCCAAAGACAATGAGAAAGCTTTGAAGACTTGTTTCAACACACCAATTGTCTCATCATCGGGTCATCAAACTCATTCCTAAAGACAAAACAACACATACTTCAGACCAACAATATATCACTAAGGGGGAGAATGTAGAAATCCAAAATAGTGATACATTGTAATTTAAGTTATGGACTACTTGTTGTTAAGTCATGAGTTGATGATTTCTAAGGTTGAGAGG